>NC_074723.1:7765000-7877500 GCF_947242115.1 Biomphalaria glabrata
TTTGAAGGACACTAGGTAGTTTGACGGACACTCTTGAACTTTTCAAAACATTGATTTTAATTCTCATCATACGAAATTGTCGATTGTCAAAGCCTCTCCCATTATTGGGGTCTTCATTAACGCCGAAAGATACACTTTAACCAAATTATATGTATGTGATAATGAATTATAACTTCATCGTCTTGCGTTATTCTGTCGTTCGGTCGTCTCAATGGTCCTGGGTTCATACCCTGCCTGCTGCCATCTCTGAAGGGCTATCCGAAACATGTAAAAACATTTCAGAAACATTCAAACAAAACATTAACGAAAGATAATTCAACGAAGGCTAACAGGAAACGATTCTGTTTATTGGCAATGACAAAAACACAAGACCCCAAGCCTTTAATACACTCTAGTCCTTAGTTCCAGCATTATTTAGTTCCACTAGTCCTTTAATACACTCTAGTCCTTAGTTCCAGCATTATTTAGTTCCTAATAAACTCTAGTCCTTAGTTCCAGCATTATTTAGTTCCTAATAAACTCTAGTCCTTAGTTCCAGCATTATTTAGTTCCACTAGTCCTTTAATACACTCTAGTCCTTAGTTCCAGCATTATTTAGTTCCACTAGTCCTTTAATACACTCTAGTCCTTAGTTCCAGCATTATTTAGTTCCACTAATCCTTTCCTGACAAACTTTTATCAAGACCAACGACACCATTTCCAGTGTCGATCTACGTCCACAATCCGGTTCGTAGGCATCGCGGAGGATGGCTTTCCTTAGTTCCAGAACTCCAGACTCTTTTTCTTAACTCAGGCGGATGTCAACTCTATACTCTGTATCCCATGATGCCTATCTGTAAACAGTCATGTCTTGGTCCAGTTCTGAGCGGTGCACTGGTGTGCACTACAAATGCAGAGTTATTACAATATATTAAAAGAAAGGAAATCAGTTTACATTCATAATTTATTTCCTTTTTTCAAAAATATGGCATGCTTATAATTATCAATTGTATTTAGTATATTTATTATTATATCCTTTGAAAAAGGGTTGAGCCTCTGAAAAAAATTCTGCACATGACCTTCCAATACATCTATCTGGCCATGGTACTAAGCTTATTAGCCTGCCAGATTATTTTAATTCAGTAAATTTCAAAATCACAAAGTCTCGATTGATTCTAACGACTGATCCACTATTGTATCTTGCAGATGTCTAAGTTTGATGTCTGATCCACTAACTGTTTTATCTTGCAGATGTCTAAGTTTGATGTCTGATCCACTAACTGTTTTATCTTGCAGATGTCTAAGTTTGATGTCTGATCCACTAACTATTGTATCTTGCAGATGTCTAAGTTTGATGTCTGATCCACTAACTGTTTTATCTTGCAGATGTCTAAGTTTGATGTCTGATCCACTAACTATTTTATCTTGCAGATGTCTAAGTTTGATGTCTGATCCACTAACTGTTTTATCTTGCAGATGTCTAAGTTTGATGTCTGATCCACTAACTGTTTTATCTTGCAGATGTCTAAGTTTGATGTCTGATCCACTAACTGTTTTATCTTGCAGATGTCTAAGTTTGATGTCTGATCCACTAACTGTTTTATCTTGCAGATGTCTAAGTTTGATGTCTGATCCACTAACTATTGTATCTTGCAGATGTCTAAGTTTGATGTCTGATCCACTAACTGTTTTATCTTGCAGATGTCTAAGTTTGATGTCTGATCCACTAACTATTTTATCTTGCAGATGTCTAAGTTTGATGTCTGATCCACTAACTGTTTTATCTTGCAGATGTCTAAGTTTGATGTCTGATCCACTAACTGTTTTATCTTGCAGATGTCTAAGTTTGATGTCTGATCCACTAACTGTTTTATCTTGCAGATGTCTAAGTTTGATGTCTGATCCACTAACTGTTTTATCTTGCAGATGTCTAAGTTTGATGTCTGATCCACTAACTGTTTTATCTTGCAGATGTCTAAGTTTGATGTCTGATCCACTAACTGTTTTATCTTGCAGATGTCTAAGTTTGATGTCTGATCCACTAACTGTTTTATCTTGCAGATGTCTAAGTTTGATGTCTGATCCACTAACTGTTTTATCTTGCAGATGTCTAAGTTTGATGTCTGATCCACTAACTGTTTTATCTTGCAGATGTCTAAGTTTGATGTCTGATCCACTAACTGTTTTATCTTGCAGATGTCTAAGTTTGATGTCTGATCCACTAACTGTTTTATCTTGCAGATGTCTAAGTTTGATGTCTGATCCACTAACTATTGTATCTTGCAGATGTCTAAGTTTGATGTCTGATCCACTAACTGTTTTATCTTGCAGATGTCTAAGTTTGATGTCTGATCCACTAACTGTTTTATCTTGCAGATGTCTAAGTTTGATGTCTGATCCACTAACTATTTTATCTTGCAGATGTTTAAGTTTGATGTCTGATCCACTAACTGTTTTATCTTGCAGATGTCTAAGTTTGATGTCTGATCCACTAACTGTTTTATCTTGCAGATGTCTAAGTTTGATGTCTGATCCACTAACTGTTTTATCTTGCAGATGTCTAAGTTTGATGTCTGATCCACTAACTGTTTTATCTTGCAGATGTCTAAGTTTGATGTCTGATCCACTAACTGTTTTATCTTGCAGATGTCTAAGTTTGATGTCTGATCCACTAACTGTTTTATCTTGCAGATGTCTAAGTTTGATGTCTGATCCACTAACTGTTTTATCTTGCAGAAGTCTAAGTTTGATGTCTGATCCACTATTGTATCTTGCAGATGTCTAAGTTTGATGTCTGATCCACTAACTGTTGTATCTTGCAGATGTCTAAGTTTGATGTCTGATCCACTAACTATTGTATCTTGCAGATGTCTAAGTTTGATGTGTCTGATCCACTAACTATTGTATCTTTCAGTTGTATAAGTTTGATCTGGAGGAGAGTAAAGTCTTGGAATGGCCGTGTGATGACTACCACTTCCCTGGGGAGCCTGTCTTCGTGGCCAGACCAAATAATCAGACAGAAGACGATGGTTAGTTTAATCTCTCTCTTTTTTACTCTTTTTATTTATTTTTCTCTCCCTCTTTCTTCCTCTCCCTCTCTTACTCTCGCGCTCTTCTCTCTCTCTCTCTCTCTCTCTCTCTCTCTCACTTAAGTCGACATTCAACGATGTACCTTTTATTGCTTGGGAAGAAACAAATGGCGGCGGTGTCCAGACTTGACCACACCCGTGACCCCGTGACCTATGTCGAAGGCGCCGCTACAGCCCCTGTTCTCTGTGATGATCTCACATGGAGACTTGGGGAGCACTCAATGTCTTCTACTGCACACAACAGTTAAATCACATTTGACTTCTTGTATTGGTTAAAAATATTAAATTTTCTATTCCTTTCTATCGCTTTATCCACTTTTTATATCCGCTCTATTTTTTTTATGCGCACTGAGCTGCTGTTTACTTGTTATTGAAATTATGGTCATTATCGTTTCGCTATCAGGGTATCGTTATAACTGTATCACTATCAAGATATCGTAATAAAGGTATCTTTTTTTTTTTGAATACACTGTAAGAGTCCTCTCTGCTGTTAGTCTTTAGTGTGTGCTTTGGACCGTAAGAGAGAATATTTAGGACAAGGAGACTGACTGACAATACCGGCGTTGATGGCGCTGACACTGATGGCAACGCTACAGATGTCTGATGAAGGGTGAATTAATGACTGACAGAGATGAGTCTAGCGCTGAAGACACTGGCATTGATGACACTGACATGGATGACACAGACAGTGATGCTACTGGCGATGATGATACTGACGACACTGATATGACAGGCAACACGTTTCATTATTACATCAAGAAGAGTATAAGGACCTATCTGCTCAATTTTTTTTTTTAGATTAGTTTGTCATTTTAGCTCTCGTGTTTATGTTTGTAATATTATATATTTGTTATTATTGTCATTCCAGGAGTAATTCTGTGCCCTATTGTAGCAAGCAGTGTGCCGCACGAATCCTACTTGCTGGTCCTTGACGCCACCACGATGTGTGAAGTAGCAAGAGCTACACTCTCAGCCGAGACGAAGATGAACTATAGTTTCCATGGCCTCTTCATCCGAGAATTCGACTGCGCGCCCGAACCCGAACCAGTTTGTCCATCAGATCATCAGTCTCAAGTCTCCACGAAGGAGGAGAATAGTATTTGACCGAATCACTCATCAGCTCTTAGGAATCTAAGCGCAACAGTCTGAGCATCTTAAGTTTCAATAAGCAAGGGACTTTGTGTATGATATAAAATCACTCATCAGCTCTTAGGAATCTAAGCGCAACAGTCTGAGCATCTTAAGTTTCAATAAGCAAGGGACTTTGTTTTTATATAAAATCACTCATCAGCTCTTAGGAATCTAAGCGCAACAGTCTGAGCATCTTAAGTTTCAATAAGCGAGGGACTTTGTTTTTATATAACATCACTCATCAGCTCTTAGGAATCTAAGCGCAACAGTCTGAGCATCTTAAGTTTCAATAAGCAAGGGACTTTGTTTTTATATAAAATCACTCATCAGCTCTTAGGAATCTAAGCGCAACAGTCTGAGTATCTTAAGTTTCAATAAGCAAGGGACTTTGTGTTTGATATAAAATAACTCATCAGCTCTTAGGAATCTAAGCGCAACAGTCTGAGCATCTTAAGTTTCAATAAGCAAGGGACTTTGTTTTTATATAAAATCACTCATCAGCTCTTAGGAATCTAAGCGCAACAGTCTGAGCATCTTAAGTTTCAATAAGCGAGGGACTTTGTTTTTATATAACATCACTCATCAGCTCTTTGGATTCCGTACTAAGCATTAAGTAATAAACACTTTTGTCACTGTCTATTTGATATTTCCCATGTACTTCTAAATAGGAGCGCACATTTTAATTTCAACGTGTCAGAATCACTTATAAATATCGGGGTGACTGATGTGTCAAACAAATAAGATTGAATCTTAACTTTTTGTAGCTTGGTACATTGTGTGTCTGGTTCCTTAGTCGATGTGCCAGATGGGACAAAAATAAAAGGACGTCACTCGTGGGTCTCCGTGGTCGAAAACTGCATTTCTGTTTACTCTCGGACTATATATTAGTCGATAGGTCTATAGCGTCGATTTTTAATTACCGATAATTTAAGTAAGGTTCTTTCGTTACTAATGAAGGTCAAATTGCTTGATGTGATTGAGAGAACATGTTTTTCGCTCACGTGACTTTGCCATAAATATTAAATTGGATAGCTAATAATTTTTAATTAAAATAAATGTAAACGACTAGCCCGAGCTCATGTTATGGAGGGCCTCTACACTGACCTGCAAGGTTACAACCTGTGGACAGTTTAGACCAATAGGTCTGTACGACGTGGCAAAGAGCTAATGGTCTAAACTGTCCACAGGTTGTGACGTTGCAGGTCAGTGTTCTTAGATACTCTAACGATTGGTCTCGGCTAACCTTCCCATGAAGAAATCTTTGTATTCTCTGACTTTGTGTGGCAGAACTCTGTACTGAGAGCGAATGGCTTCTTAAACTAGTGCCCGTAATTTGTAATCGTATCGTACTTTGTAATCGTATCGTACTTTGTAATCGTATGGTGTGTAAGAAGTTTCCTACTCTTTGTTTATAAAGCAGGTAATCGATAGTAATTTATGAGTAAAATTTTGTTATTACGAATATAGCTCAAGTCGATTCCAATTACAGTTATAAATGTTCGCTGTTGTTTACATGTGATTGTCAATAAAGACATGTGTATGACACAATGTATATTTTATGAATTCACTTTGTATTTGACTTGCCCACGACACTTCTATTAGAGATGCAACTAAGAGATTCATATATTTTGTTATATTGATCAAGTTGAGCTTGTGATTTTCATATTGTATTTTAAACTGCGCTCATAGACTTGAGTTCTGAAGTATCGTTCTTGAGATATAAATAAAACGATACTGTCTAAACGAAACTCTTTTCATTTAAATCTTCAAATTCTTTGAAAGTTCTCTTTGTTTTGTTTTACAACCTTAAATCACTTTGAAAGTTCTCTTTGTTTTGCTTTAAAACCTTAAATCACTTTGAAAGTTCTCTTTGTTTTGCTTTAAAACCTTAAATCACTTTGAAAGTTCTCTTTGTTTTGCTTTAAAACCTTAAAACTCTTTGAAAGTTCTCTTTGTTTTGTTTTACAACCTTAAAACTCTTTAAAAGTTCTCTTTGTTTTGCTTTAAAACCTTAAAACTCTTTGAAATTTCTCTTTGTTTTTAAACCTTAAATCTCTTTGAAAGTTCTTTGTTTTGTTAAGACACAACATGAACATTATCAAGCAGAACACAAACACACACACACATTATTTAGTTCATATTTACATCTAAGGTTGCCCGTCCATTTTCGAACTGTGGGCCAAAATAAAAATTTTCAATACGTGCGTCATGGGCCGCATATCATAAAAAAAAGTTTAAAAAATCGAAGTATCCAATAGAACCGACCCTCTGTGAGGTCATTATGCAAGTGTAGAGCGGGCAGGGTATTTTTAGCGGCCCCGATAGGGAAATAGCCGCTATTCGTTTTGTGTGATAGTACGTCAGTCCGTCTCATTTAGCTCGTACAAACTGTAAAAGATATTGAAAACCCAAAGTCATGATATTTTAGTTTTTTCAAAGTTCTATGGCTACTTTATCTTTTCTTAAAGCGACATATTTAATTTTTAGAAATAAATATGCAAGCCGTTTTTTTTTTTCATTAACGTACACCATTTTTACACCTGTAAATGGAAGAGCTTTTTAATGGAGATCTTCAATGAAGGCTAGGCTCTCTGGATCTACCGAGAAAAAAAAGAGGCTAAGTCGCTTAACAATTCCATGGTATCGATACCTTTACATTTCTTCTTTTTGTATTTCTGTCATCATCGATTTACAAGTACATAGAAGTCTATTTATAAAGCGCTGGTTATGAGTGTCTATGTGTCTTTTTGTGTATGAATGTTGTTCGTATGTGCATGTATATCGTGCATCTATATTGTTATTGTACAGTAGTTACGCTGAGGTTGTAAATTGTAGTGGAAATGAATTTCCATTTGTTTAGATCAATAAAGTTATCTTATCTTTATAAACAACTATCTTTTTAAAAAAATATATGCATCGTTACTAGTTTAATCTATGACGAAGAAACAAAAAAAGAAAAAAACACAAAATATTAGTAAAAATATTGGTTTTAACTCCTTTGCATTTCTATCTCATTATTCTTACAATAGCTAAGACATTAATGGATTTCTGTTACGTCACAACGATAGATGAAACATCACTTCATTTCTCATATTTGGCACACTGTTTCAAGCCTTCAGCGAATGGGCCAACACATGAGGCGTAGGCCATGACAATGGGGATGTAGTTCTGCTCGTGCACTCCTGAGTAGAGGAAAGACTGTGGCCCTGGAAGAAGAGAGTCAAAAAATGGTGTCAGAAATGAGTTCGCTGTTTAGGTCAAGAGATTTAAAAAGAAGTTCTTGCATTTTAAATTTGCCATGGTCTCTTCTGAAACAAATGTCTACAAGGGTTACATATGTTTGGCACACTGACCTAAGGCCTTATTTAATTAGATTTTGTATAGCACTCTTAAATTTCTTGTCTGATGCTTAAGGGTTAAAAAGAGGACGCTGAACTACTAGCACAGTGATTAGGGGCGTTACCTTTTTACTCGGATGGATGGGGGAATTGATGCGTAGAAACCAAAGCGCGCAGGGATTCATTGCGTCCGGGCCCATGACCATTAGAGGCCCAAAAGAAACGAAATAGATTTAACTACTTTTTAATACTGCAACTTGAACTAATTTGAAGGACACAAAGATGACACGTTTTACAATCTCTCTATTCAGTTCGTACATTCATGGAAACAAACGGATCCTGGAAAGAAATGGTACCTTGACACGGATCTCGAAAAAGGCTTTAGCGATTTCCCTAGAAATTTGACAACTGATGTATATCTTTGAGAAAAGAATTACTAGCTAATTGACCACACAGGGAAAACTCTGGTTTGACCGTTATGATTTCTCAAAATAAAATCATCTTTACCATTAAATTTAGCCCGGAGGTCTAGACATTCTATAAGCGTAGGTAAGCGGGTAATCCTGCATGTCTTCATTAAAGAGTTAAATACATTTAGCGCACCGACTGATCAATCAATCGTCTTTTAAAATCTATCATTCATTCGTAATTAAGAGCAAAAGCAATCGCTCTTACAAAACGTTATCAGCTTGATAAAGGAAGCTACCTTTTTAAGTATTCACATGTAAGCTAATAGAGATGCACTCTCTGGAGTAAAATGAATGAACTTTGTTCTTTACCTTGTGCATAGATTCCAACATCCTCCCCTCCGTGGGTCTCGGAGTAAAGCGGCACTGCGGACTGACTGATGTAAGCTTTATCCGCTGCAACACACAATAAATACAAATTGTGAACGTCAGACTTGAATTAATGTTTCAGCACGTTAAGCACGTGCTTAGGGTATAACGGGTATGGGAGGCACAGATGGGCCGGTACCATGCTATTTAGTTCTTACATAGGTCTAAACAATCACGTAACAAAACATTTCTAAGTCACTGAAGGTCAACAAAACTATTTTTCAGCACAATCGAATCTAGAGCCTTTCTGCCTTTACCTAGAGGGCTAAATAATTCAGAGGAGGTAATTAGAAACAAAAACTTAATTGTAATTCAAATGCTGCAGCTGTCAGTCAATTTCGTGACAATAAGTCGTCGAGTCAGAATGGAACAGAACCTCTGCGGCTTTACTTATAATCTGTGGGCAGAAGTTCGGGGGGTCAGATAGCATCGCGCAACGGCACTAACTATTACAGGATGAAAATTAAACCTATTATAGAATGATATACATTTCTACCTTTTCATTTGTCTACCTTTTCATTTGTCTGCCTTTTCATTTATCTACCTTTTCATTTGTCTGCCTTTTCATTTGACTACCTTTTCATTTGTCTACCTTTTCATTTGTCTACCTTTTCATTTGTCTGCCTTTTCATTTGTCTGCCTTTTCATTTGTCTGCCTTTTCATTTGTCTGCCTTTTCATTTGTCTACCTTTTCATTTGTCTGCCTTTTCATTTGTCTGCCTTTTCATTTGTCTACCTTTTCATTTGTCTGCCTTTTCATTTGTCTACCTTTTCATTTATCTGCCTTTTCATTTGTCTGCCTTTTCATTTGTCTGCCTTTTCATTTGTCTGCCTTTTCATTTGTCTACCTTTTCATTTGTCTGCCTTTTCATTTGTCTACCTTTTCATTTGTCTACCTTTTCATTTGTCTACCTTTTCATTTGTCTGCCTTTTCATTTGTCTGCCTTTTCATTTGTCTACCTTTTCATTTGACTACCTTTTCATTTGTCTGCCTTTTCATTTGTCTGCCTTTTCATTTGTCTACCTTTCATATTCGGTCAGAACAGAATGGATGTAGATGACAATTAAATTGGTAGGAAGTTTTAAGCGATAGTCCTCGAAACTCTCCTTGGTCATGGTCATATTCTTGCATGCTTGCGAATCTTGAACGCTAACTACAGAACTAGAGATGAGAATCCTAGCAGTGGAATTGAGATGCTTTAGAAGGATCCTAGCAGTGGAATTGAGATGCATTAGTTTAGAAGGATCCTAGCAGTGGAATTGAGATTTTATAGTTTAGAAGGATCCTAGCAGTGGAATTGAGATGCTATAGAAGGATACTAGCAGTGGAATTGAGATGCATTAGTTTAGAAGGATCCTAGCAGTGGAATTGAGATGCTTTAGAAGGATCCTAGCAGTGGAATTGAGATGCATTAGTTTAGAAGGATCCTAGCAGTGGAATTGAGATGCTATAGAAGGATACTAGCAGTGGAATTGAGATGCTATAGAAGGATCCTAGCAGTGGAATTGAGATGCATTAGTTTAGAAGGATCCTAGCAGTGGAATTGAGATGCTATAGAAGGATCCTAGCAGTGGAATTGAGATGCTATAGAAGGATCCTAGCAGTGGAATTGAGATGCATTAGTTTAGAAGGATCCTAGCAGTGGAATTGAGATGAGTTAGTTTAGAAGGATCCTAGCAGTGGAATTGAGATGCATTAGTTTAGAAGGATCCTAGCAGTGGAATTGAGATGCTATAGAAGGATCCTAGCAGTGGAATTGAGATGCTATAGAAGGATCCTAGCAGTGGAATTGAGATGCATTAGTTTAGAAGGATCCTAGCAGTGGAATTGAGATGAGTTAGTTTAGAAGGATCGTAGCAGTGGAATTGAGATGGTATAGAAGGATCTTAGCAGTGGAATTGAGATGCTTTATAACAGGGGTTCTCAACCTGTGGGTCGCGACCCCCATGGGGGTCGATTGACGATTTGCCAGGGGTCGCCTAAGACCATCAAAAAATAAGGATTGCTATTGTCTATTCTTCTATTGCTGGGTGTCTATTGGGGGGGGGGGGTCGCGGCAGTGTGGTATATTGTAAAAAGGTGTCGCCGAGCTTAAAAGGTTGAGAACAGCTGCTTTAGAAGGATCATAGGTATGACATACAAAGACCGCATCACAGAAAAAGAAATTCGGAACAGGATCATAATTGCCATTGGGCCCCATGATGACCTTCTGACCACTGACAAAAAAAAACTCAAACTAAAACTTTACGGTCAAATCACAGGCTCTTCAGGACTCGCGAAGACATTCCTTCAGGGAACAGTACAAGGAAAAAGCAGAAGAGGCAGACAGAGAACGCGATGGGAAGACAACATCAAGAGACGAGGTCTGTCACTGAAGAGATTCTACTCACGGCAAAAGACAATGAGGAATGGAGAAAGACGGTTGACAGATCATGTGTGGAGCCCCAACGGTCCAAGAGCCTAAGGGATAAGTGAAGGTAAAGTATCACAGATCATGTCAAGAGAGGAGCTTAACCGAGACCAACCGTTATAGAAGACCTGAACACAAACCTGCGACGTCGCAACTTGTGGGCAGTTTATACTAAATAGCTTGTTGCCACGACGTTGCGTTTCATTGATAGAAAGCTTATAGAAATACTCAACTAGACTATATTAACTGACGACTACATCTTCTGCCTTCTACCTGTATCAATGCCTGTGACGATCTGTCTAGGCGAGTGGAAACCAGGGCCGTCAGCATACAATATAGTGGTGTAGGGTTTGCCGTCATTTGCCTTTGTTGGTTGGTGATTATCTTCATCGCTTAAACCTGTGGAAGGGAGAAAATAAATAAAGACTTTATTTTCGTGTGAGGCAACGTGTTTTCATGTCATCAAAGTGGGTCAAACTGTGGTCACTGCGACCTTCAAAAGTCAATCTTGTTCAATGTGACTGACGTTGGAAGTCGACATTGTTTCAACACACCATGACTAACTCGAAGAAGTTTTAATACTCGCACAAACCTCGAGGTGCAACGAACGGTAATAAAATTATTCCTTAAAACTCGTAACCATGGTGACGAAGCGATGCCGCAAATTGAAAGAGTTTCTAGATACTTATATTTTTAAACATCACTGGGAGTTCTTCTGTCAGCATCAAAGGTATCACTGTATCTTTATTATCTGATATTTACATGTTCGCTACTGCTGACATTTAGTACCACTACTCACACTTAGTACCATTACTAGCACTTATCAAGATTTCTAAAACTTAATATCATTACTACTAACTAGCACCATTACCATCAATTAGCACCATGACTATAAGTTAGCAAAATTTCTGAAACTTAGCACCATTACCAGCACTTAGCAAGACTTCTAATACTTAGCACCATTACTCACACTTAGCACCATTACTAAAAATTTGCACCATTACTAGCACATAGCAAGATTTCTGAAACTTAGCACCATTACTAACACTTAGTAGTACCATTACTCACACTTAGTAGTCCCATTACTAACACTTAGTAGTACCCTTAGTATCAGTTAGCACCATTACTTGCACTTAGCACCATTACTAACACTAAGCACCATTGGGCTTAGAATAGTCTCGTATGCTTATTAAAAAGACTCACAATAATTTTGTTCACATCGTCAGTTACCTAGGATGGGGTTGCCTCTGGATGCATAACCAGCCAAACTCATGACGTGGGAGTGGTCAGCGGTCACTACGATCAAGGTCTCACTTTTGTTGGTCAGTCTGTTGGCCACGTCTATGGCATCTGCAAAGGCTACAGTCTCGTGGAGTGCATGTGCTGGCCTAGATTCGTGGTGGCCGTGGTCAATTTTGCCACCTAATTGGTTAGGGGAAAAAACAAACAAACACAAATCTTATGAAAACAAATCTTATGAAAACAAATCTTATGAAAACAAATCTTATGAAAACAAATCTTATGAAAACAAATCTTATGAAAACAAATCTTATGAAAACAAATCTTATGAAAACAAATCTTATGAAAACAAATCTTATGAAAACAAATCTTATGAAAACAAATCTTATGAAAACAAATCTTATGAAAACAAATCTTATGAGTTATTACAATTTTGTATATGGTGGTAGGAGTATTACGGCTGAACTATTTTATTGACAGTGGTTCCCAAACGTTTTCTCTAACGGAACACTTCGCCCACTCTGAATAGTTAATGGAACACTTCGTCCATTCTGAAAAGTTAATGGAACACTTCGCCCATTCTGAAAAGTTAATGGAACACTTCGCCCATTCTGAAAAGTTAATGGAACACTTCGTCTATTCTGAAAAGTTAATGGAACATTTCGCCCATTCTGAAAAGTTAATGGAACATTTCGCCCATTCTGAAAAGTTAATGGAACACTTCGCCCATTCTGAAAAGTTAATGGAACACTTCGTCTATTCTGAAAAGTTAATGGAACACTTCGCCCATTCTGAAAAGTTAATGGAACATTTCGCCCATTCTGAAAAGTTAATGGAACACTTCGCCCATTCTGAAAAGTTAATGGAACATTTCGCCCATTCTGAACAGTTAATGGAACACTTCGCCCATTCTGAAAAGTTAATGGAACATTTCGCCCATTCTGAAAAGTTAATGGAACACTTTATTCATTTTTTATAGAGATTAATTCACGTGGTGGCCTACTAGTTAATTATTCCAGTAGTTCGCGGAACACCTCTACAGGCCTCGCGGAACACTAGGGTTCCGCGGAATACAGTTTGGGAAAATCTTTTATTATCATTCGGATTTCCACTTATTAGTAAAAATTGAGTACTATACTAAAAGTACCAGGTTAGCCTGGCTAGGCTGAATAATTAGGTAAAGATATTCACCGGAGCTCATTGTGGAAACATTTTTATAATGACGAGAATGATCGAGATATCTGGAAACGACTAGCAATCCGAAGAGTTTCTTTTAGGTTCTTAGTTCTAAATGTCACTGTACAGGAAGATTGGAATAGAAATTACTTGCCCCCTACAGTCTAGAAAATCCGCGGCTCACGTCGTGTCGTTTTACATTGCATCTTTTGTGTAAAACTACTGGCCAATTATTGGCTTGGGAGAATGTCTTTGTAATTTCTCTAATGGTTACGTTCAGACATTTAATATTGCAGTTAGTGTATCCATTATGGTTTTAGAACGAAATATCAGGAAATGCGAAACCTCTAGGTTTTATGGAAAAACTTGGACTTTGTAACATTGGCGCACTTTTCACTAATAGACTTAAACAAATTTTAAAATCATTGAAATCAAACATAAGAATATTCATATCTATTATGTCGATACGTAATTTTTTTTTTACTTCAAATGTTTTACTTTTTTCATTATTAAGCAACTAGGAAAAAAATTAACTTTTATGTAACATTTCATGCATCATTCTTACTTTAAGATATACCAGAGACCCTCAAACGTTTTCAGTCCAGGGACCCTTTACGAGCCATACGATGTAAGCAGACCCCGACATGTCCAAATAGCATATTTTTAGAGCTGCTGACCGAAGCAGGACGTTTTGGCGCCGCCGTTTTGGCGACGCCGTTTTGGCCCCGCCGTTTTGGCGCGAAGGTCGTTTTGGCGCCAGCCGTTTTGGCGACGGGACGTTTTGGCGCGATATACATTATGTACGTTTAATGTATTATTTCTTTTAAAAGAATTATTCATATCTATGTTTTGCATGAGTGTTTGTGTTAAGACATATTTTTCACGTATTAAATGTAAATGTGTGTTTGTGTTTCACATCATTTTATTTAATAAACATTTTGGCTTGTGTATGTGTGTTTATTAAGAGGCACACTTTTATTTTCAAAAAGTTTTTTTAAGATATTACTTAAAAATTTAAAAAAAAAAATTTAAAAAAAATGAAACGATGATAGACTAAAAATTGATGCAATTATTTGTTTACATTAACATTGGTTTATTTAATGACTTTGGTATGTAGACTTTGGGCCGCTCTCGGAATTAAAGATTAAGGATTATAAATTCGCACCTAGGGATGTCAAGTGGAGTGCTAGAAACAGATTATCGTCTTACGCGTGAGAGAGGGGAGGGGTGGAGGAAAGAGTATATACAAGGAGTGAAATGTGAGCAGAAGAGAGGGGGCGGGATAGGTGTCACATGTAATGACCATTCCCAAGGAGATGATCGCCAGACGCATGACGCCAACGACCAGTGCTCGGTGCTGGTCTTGTCTTCATTTGTTTAACTCTACCTGCGTCAATGCGAGATGTGTCCCCCAAATCACCCCTACCCAATTTCTCAAAATATATCTTTTCAAAGTATCTTAGTGTCGTGAATTTGTTTCTATCTATTGTCGCCCAGAGTGTTTGTTTACATTTGTGGATTCACGTTAGAGTTTGTACTGACCACATTCCGAGTCTTGATCTTTACTATGTGTGGAATTATTGTCGTCATTCAGCGTAATAGAGCGTTAGATGTTTTGTTATATTACAGTGTGAGACTTAGCTAATTCGTATATTACACTAATGTCAAATAAAAAACTAAATCTTTTGGAAAGAAATCCAAAAATGTCATCCAGTGCGATTAGCAGAACTCACATATAGCATGTCATAACCATTCAGGAATCTGACTTATTATAGGCCTATATTCATGAAATAAGCAAAACCTTTATAATTAAAAAAAAGAACAATTCGCTGAACGGTGTTAGAATTCATACTATACATACAATATTATGGTAGAGTGAAATAAACATTATTATAAAAGTTACGTGCTTATTAAATTATCGTCAAATGATATCTCGCGCCAAAACGTCCCGTCGCCAAAACGGCTCGCGCCAAAACGTCCCGTCGCCAAAACGGCGGGGCCAAAACGGCGTCGCCAAAACGGCGGCGCCAAAACGTCACGTACCGCTGCTGACATATCAAACTTTTGTTCGACAACGCATCAAGACTTATGACACATTTTTGGCTGCTGCGGTAGAAATCTTAATTGTAAATATTCAGGAGCATATTTACGCAATTTCGCTTTACGTGTTGCAGCCTCTCTTGAGGCATAGTGTCTCAGTTCAACTGTTCCTTGTCACTATTTCTAGTACACTCTTGCTCTTCTTCAAATGTTGACTTCACATATTTATCGATAATCTAAAATCTAAAGGTTTGATGGGTATGCGACAAACAATTTAACAAACACGAATTGACGACAGTCCGTAAGTGTACCTCACAACCAGGTATCTTAGCACTGTAGTCAGTCCAATGTAGCCAAACGCAGATTCTCTTGACGGACTAGCCGCTAGATCTGTATCTTTCAAACCTCTGACATACTCAAAGTCTCCGTAATGAAAGAAAACACTACCCGAAGAGTGGATATTTTTTCAAAGTGGCTCACAGATTCATTAGAAACAAACCATAAGCAGGGATGTGAGCAATTGCAATGCTATACTTTGTGTCACAGGGCTACCTAAGTGCTAAACCAAGTTGTGCTTCATCTTAGTATACTCTACTGAGAAATGTACATTGATCTAATATCAGTTAAAATGAGTGAATACTGATCACCCATGAGTGGATGGGCCATATTATTTATGTGTTTCAAAAGTTTGTTTTTGTGCTGACTTTTTCGCAATTAAATTAAATTTCGAATTAAATGTATTTGTGATGGCCAGCTATTATATTTTAGCTGCACTTTGAAACTAGTATTAATTTTAAGTGCACTAGGTTTTGTTATTTTTCATTGTTGGCGCATCATAGTAGTGTATTTCAGTTGTTCTCGACTCAAACTGTGGTCCTTGGACCGCTGTAAACGATCGTAGCGTGTCCGCAGAAAAAAGAAAATTACAATTATAAAAACTTCTTCACTAAAAGCTTATCCGATCGAATAATTTAATCATAATCAGCTCACCACACATTACTGTTTAATATGTTTATTATATTACGTACTATTCTATGACGATCGTAACCGAAGACATTCTTCATTGCGATATTCCTGATTGTGTGTTGTTCATATTTCAAACAGATGAATCCATGCCAATATAAGGGCAGCTTATAGACACCCGGAGGCCTGGTGGCTGAGCGGTAAAGCGTTTGGCTTCCGAAGTAGAGACCGGGGTTCGAATCCTGGTGAAGACTGGGATTTTTAATTTCGGGATCTTCGGGCGCCTCTGGGTCTACCCAGCTCTAATGGGTACCTGACATTAGTTAGGGAAAAGTTAAGGCGGTTGGTCGTTGTGCTGGCCACATGACACCCTTGTTAACCGTAGGCCACAGAAACAGATGACCTTTACGTCATCTGCCCTATAGACCACAAGGTCTTAAAGGGGAACTTTACTTTTTTTTTATAGACGTCAACAAATGAGGAAGATAAGCCAATGCTCAAACAAGGAGAGCACAAATGCTGGTTACAAAGATAGACTCCACGTTTATATTCCGCATTGTAGGTTATATTACAAAAATTGTTGACTGTTTTCACAGTTTTCTTATTTCGTAGAACGGCGATTCAATGCCATTACGAAAGTCATCACAAAAGAAACCAAGAAGAAATTTGTGCTCTTTTAGATTTGATGTTAGAGCCAAACATAAATAAACTCATAAAATATCATGAAACATATCCAAGGCATTAATGGTTTTAAAAGTAATAATTTTAATAAACACTCCTTCAACCATTTATTTTTACATTTGTAATTTATATTCAATGCATGTAGGTAGCTTTTTAAACTTAGGGACCCACGAGTTAGTTTCGACTATATAAAGGGGTCAGCGGATCATAAAATTTGAGAACCTCTGTTGTATTCTATTTGTTTGGACGAAATTTTATACTATCGACTGCTTCGTTTTCCCGGCATCAACTGGTGCAGATCAGGTCAGTTAGTCTGTATTAGATGTGACAAAAATGCTGGTTGAATCTGGGTTTGCGTTGTCACTTGGTATACTGCACTTATCTATGTTTTTTTTTGGACTCGAAGACAATAACTTACTTGGTAGGCATTATCTACATAAATCAAATCTGGAATAAAGATTTGCGTTTTTCTTGAAAGCTTTTGACTTTTGTCTAAAGATTACCTACTTTCAATCGGGTCATAAGATAACCTAGTAACAATTGGGCAAAGGTCACTTACTTGCCAGTTACTTTCCATTAGGTCCAGTGGAAATCTTCTTAATAATTTACTATCCTTTTCGTCCCGCGAGACTTCATTTCCTTTGGGTTCCATGAGACTTAATTTTCTTTAGGTCCTGTAACAGTTAATTTCCTTTTGGTTCCATGAGACTTAATTTTCTTTAGGTCCTGTAACAGTTAATTTCCTTTTGGTTCCATGAGACTTAATTTTCTTTTGGTTCCATGAGACTTAATTTTCTTTTGGTTCCTTCTTATAACATACTGCCTATTCATGTCCTTGGGGTTGGGGTGTGGATACTATTCCAACGAAAAATAAAACTATACCTTCAATAAATAGGAAATATCCCTTTGAGTTCTTCTCCAGAATTTTAATGGCTTTCTCTGTCATCTCAGCCAATGAAGGTTCTTTGGCAGGGTTCCTGTCAAGCTCATAGTTCATGTGGCTCTGAGTGAATAAGCCTAAGAAGAACAAAAAAAAACGACACAATTTTATACTTAGAAACATTTTTTTTTGTTTTTAAAATGCTTATTGCAAAATCTAGGGTCTACTTGATTCAAGACTGGGAAGTGGGAGAAAAAAAACGTGACTTAATAGGGGAATAAATCCGTATATACATCCACATTTCTAATTAAGTAGCATGTATTCCCCTTATTTCCATATTAAACAATATAATTAATTACAAATAATTTATTTACTAATCGGTTAATTTTTTGATTGATTCGTGTCTTGTCAGTTACAATAAACAATTGATCAAAGTTTTAAATTGATCCGAGAATAAGAAGTGGGAGAAACAGAATGTTCAAACTTTTTACCAGACAAACTAAGTTGATATAAGCTGTGTAAATATACCTAACAGATAATCTGTGGTCAGTGGGTCAACTCTGTCCAATCCAGGTTTATTATAGACGTATTGGTAGCTGGCGTTCCTTTGGGTCATGATGGCTTCCCATTCCTGAATATTATAAAATATAAAACCTTAAAGACATTCAATAGTTTAATTAAAATCAATAACACTATTTGTGGTTTAGACTGCATACTAAAGATATCTCTGTTGGTTTTACTAAAAGGAGCTGAGTCATCCTCCTTCTTGGCTGAAAGGTTAATAAAGATTATTATCATTAATATTATTTTTAGAAGCAAACAAATAATCAATCTCTGGCACTGCCAGGGTCGATTTTCGTTTTTGAGAAACAAAATTCACTTCACTATAGACTTTTTATCAGTGTCCACTAAAGAATTTTCTGGTGATGTGGCAGGTCTGCAGCATTACCGCCTTCTGACAGGCAACGAGAATGTTCCTAGGAATGTTATTATTATTATTACTTTCGACTTATGTTGTAAAACGACCGTGGTTCATCAGGTAGATATTTTTGTTTCTTGTTACTAGACAGTAATATTCTGGAGAAGTGGTCCAGCCCACATAGTCAAGTAGTCCAGCCCACATAGTCAAGTAGTCCAGCCCACATAGTCAAGTAGTCCAGCCTACATAGTCAGGTAGTCCAGCGAACAGAGTCAAGTAGTCCAGCCCACAGAGTCAAGTAGTCCAGCCCACATAGTCAAATAGTCCAGCCCACATAGTCAAGTAGTCCAGCCCACATAGTCAAGTAGTCCAGCCCACATAGTCAAGTAGTCCAGCCCACATAGTCAAGTAGTCCAGCCCACATAGTCAAGTAGTCCAGCCCACATAGTCAAGTAGTCCAGCCCACATAGTCAGGTAGTCCAGCCCACATAGTCAGGTAGTCCAGCCCACAGAGTCAAGTAGTCCAGCCCACATAGTCAAGTAATCCAGCCCACATAGTCAAATAGTCCAGCCCACATAGTCAAGTACTCCAGCCCACATAGTCAAGTAGTCCAGCCCACATAGTCAAGTACTCCAGCCCACATAGTCAAGTAGTCCAGCCCACATAGTCAAGTATACAAATACACGTAGTGTCGGACTGGTTTCTTTGTAATTAGTCTTATGTCCGTTCGGCTTGCTATTCTGTTTCCCTTAAGATCACCTTACCTTGCTGTCCTTCGTGTCTCCACTTCGTGCGATCTAGGACCATTTCTTCCCAATAGTTAACATCTATCTCAACTCCTTTTGGACCCGTCATTAGCGTAGCGGGCAACCCGTGGGCCCGGGTCTAGAATTATAAATTTAAGCCCCCCCCCCTCCAGTGAATTGAGTGTGACTGATCTCACATTGAGCCATACTGCCTGTATCAGTGTCTTTACAAAAGGGCATTCCAAGACTACATTTAATAAGCCCTAGAGGCCTTACAATGAAATAACGCATTCTTACAGTAGCTGTATTAAGTTCTATGCTTAAATAGCTTCCTAGAAGTAATATAGAATATCGGTTGTTTTATATAAACAAATATTACATTTTTTTATTACTCTGTGTTTCAAAAGTAGAAATACATAAAAATGCATTTCAAAAAGTGAAGCTTATACGTAGTGTAATTGTATGTATCCATTAGTTTGGATCAGACGTGCAATAAAATTTGTGTTAAACTCTAGACCAAAAACAATAAATCTGTGCGTTTAATAATATTTTTAGCCCATTGTTTTTGTTTGGCGCTATCTCAAGGTCTTAGCTGTATCATTACGCTATGATCCTATCACTTATCTGGTCCAGTTGGAAAAATCGGGAGGGGGGGGGGAGGGTGAAGAAAGAGATATCTGTGTGAATTTTACAGTAATTGGTTTCTAAAAGCAATTACAAAAAAAGGTGGGATAGACCTGATTTTTAGCTCTTAGCTAACGCCTCCTCTGGCTGACGTTCTAACCACTCTGCTAGCGAGGTACTTATGACTAGAGAAGATTTTATAACTATATATTGTTAACTTAGAGCGGCGACCTATAAAGGGACTAATTCAGCTTATACCACCACTTCAGTGAAGTACTATTTCTTTCCCTTGTTCCAGATGCAAAAGAAAATAATTTAATTACCAATAGTTAATTAAATAATTGGTTATTTTTTTTATTGATTCTTTTGTCGTCAGGTTGTGGAACTCTCGTGTACAAACTTTTTACCAGACAGATAGACAAACACATCTATATTACATTTAAGCATATATAAGCATAAGCATCTATATTACATATTTAAGCTTTTTAAAAATTCGTACTTACTCTATTTATTTTGTAACCTAGTTACGGGGATTGTAATTTAGCAAATTGATCAAACAACGAACAAAATAGTTGGAACAGTGCTAAAAACTGGTATCTATCTACCTGTACTAAGTTTCTACCATCCGCTCTGTTGTACCTGGCAGCATTGAAGGTAGGATCAGGGTCAGGGTCATTGAAGCCTGTAGGTAAGAAATAAGCTCTCCCTCCACCCATGATAACCTGGAGATCAAAACACAGTGAACAGACTGTACTATAGTCAACACTTAGACATTGGATTTCGACGTCATATACAAGATAGGAAAAGGGGGACGTAACTTGGATAAAAAATACATAATAGACTTACTTTATTTTAATGAACGATAAGATATTACACAAATTATGTTAAAAGCATTATATATTAAACAAAACAAGATGTTTAACCCAATTTTGTTTACATATAAAGAATTTTACGATGCATTAAAACGGCTTTCTGCTCGTATGGAAAGCACTGCGGACTGTTTTCATTGTGGTTCTGAAGTAAAATCGAAAATGTATAAACTTGAAATAGGGCCCACTTGCTTCACTGTTACGTAGAAATATTTTCCTACAAAACTCTTACATATTGAGAATTAGCAGGCTAACAGTACACGTTTACAAGACGTGTCGTTCAGACTGCACAATATATTTAGTGACGTAAAAAGAGAAGGCTCATGGGCTTGATAGCAGTAACATGTCTATCGATACGAAACGACTCACTCTTAATAAACCTAGTTGGAATTTATGAAGCAGAATCATACACTTATTGCTTTTTTTTTTAATTTGAGAATCGGTAAACAACAGAAGATCTAAAATACTTACATTAATGTCATTATTCCTTGTAATCAACTGAAGGGCGATATCTTCACAATGTTTTTGAGCAGCTGGAATATTCCTAAACAAAGACCAAAAAGTTGTTCAGTTTCATAATTTTATGTAGCCTACATTTGGAATACACTTAAGAAAGACATTTCAATATTTTGTTTTTGATTTTCATGACAAAAGTTACAATGTAAAGGTTCTCAAATTAAACATTGGTGTTGCCAATTAAGTGGAAAAAAAAATTGAGCTATAAACGGAAGAGCTTAGAAAATTTGGTTCTGCAGAGCTCCAGCAAATAGCACACATTGTTATACACCTTTTAAAAAAAGCCTAGCGTATCAACACTTCCTTTACTCTGTCCACCGGTTACACCAACAAGCGAGCTGTTTGAGTTGTTCATCCATAGATATACGATGATGCCTATTTGTCTAAATTGTCTTGTAGTTAATTGTTGCCTGTCTGATTCCGACAGATTACTCTGCAGATGTCTGGGTTTCCTGTGCGGGTGTATTTCAATGCGCTTAACCAACAAGCAAACAGACAACATCTAGTTTAACAAGTGGAGAGGTCAATCCAAACACCGTTGAACAATTTATATTAAGGTTTAATCCAGCAAGAAGACCACAGTCGATGTCTCTATCGATAAAATACGTCCTACACTTATGAAATCCTATCACCAACTGATTTTCTGTCTCCAAGTAGCCTCTAACCCAACTAAGTCATAACGTCACTAGTCGCGTTCAAAATCCGTCAATCATGGTGAGTCTCTACATAAACTAAAAATACTAAGTGTCTAACAGATAAAAATGTCTAGAATTTATCACACTACTGAGAAACTTATCAAAGAGCTTTTTGGAAATGTGTATACATGGCGGGAAAAGTTCCCATACACATTCTCAGAAGTTTTTCGCCTTTTGGCATTCGTTGGCGGATCCAAACGTCGGATAAATTTGTCGTCTTTACTTTTGCTGATTCTTTTTGTCTGTGGATTTCTCTGAATGGATTATCCATAAATTGTACTCTTTCAGATACTAGAGTGACAGGTTGTATTCTAACATCTGTAACATTTTCAGGCCAAACTCCAATGTCGTTAGGTATAAAACATATTATCCTGTTTTTTTTTCCTACTGAATTGCTCAAGGGAATAGGAAATTAATACATACTGAATTAAAGTTTTCTGCCCCTAGCTAGTTGATGTCTTATGCGGCCCGCACCACTCTTACGTGGCAAGCTATGCCTCTGCCAAATAATGAGACAAGTGAAAGACACCAAATACTAAACAAAGTTTTACTAGAACAAAAAAAAAAAAAAGATTCGTGTGAGGATGTCAACAAGCATTCGCTTTCCTTACCTGTCCCCCTCCCAGTCTCTGTCAGCTGAGTGAGAGTAGGATGCTCCTGGAGTAGCGTGAGTAATTCTGGTCGTAGTGAGCACACCTGTTGATTTACCTGGAGGAGCAAAGAAGCAAGTCAGCTTGCTATGAGAAGAAGTCTTTTAAGACCTTTAGACGGTGGGACAAGTCAACTTGCTATGAGAAGAAGTCTTTTAAGACCGTTAGACGGTGGGGCAAGTCAACTTGCTATGAGAAGAAGTCTTTTAAGACCATTAGACGGTGGAACAAGTCAACTTGCTATGAGAAGAAGTCTTTTAAGACCGTTAGACGGTGGGGCAAGTCAACTTGCTATGAGAAGAAGTCTTTTAAGACCGTTAGACGGTGGGGCAAGTCAACTTGCTATGAGAAGAAGTCTTTTAAGACCGTTAGACGGTGGGGCAAGTCAACTTGCTATGAGAAGAAGTCTTTTAAGACCATTAGACGGTGGAACAAGTCAACTTGCTATGAGAAGAAGTCTTTTAAGACCGTTAGACGGTGGGATCAAAAAGTGATGATAAACCAAGAGAATGTCTCTTTTTGCATTTCATGTTTTCCTTTAGAAACGAAGATGGCGTCCTACCCAATTCCTTCTGTTGCATGGCATGGGAGAGAACTTGGAACAATCATGATGAAAGTCCGAAGCTTCTACCACACGGAGCTACGTTGTCAAGGGGAAAGGAGATATAGCGAAGCCTTGGAAAAAGCCGAAACACATCAATATAAAATGTTGGAGCCTTTGAAAGCCAACATAACAAACAGGTGCGTAGCTAGGAATTTTCCATCATTTGGGGGCCAGGGAGGGATTGACCTCGTTGGGGGCTCCTGTATTTTGCGTAACATTTAATGTTTAATGTAAAAAAACAACACTCACTTAGGGTTCCCCCTTAAGTGGGGTCCCGGGGGGATTTTAAAATTCTCCCTCCTCCTCCACCACCCTAGCTACGCCACTGATAACAAGACATGTTTTTTATCAGTGCCTCCCCCCTTGTGGGACTTTGGCAATGAGCTTTGCTTGCTTACACATAGCACCGGCACTGAAATTTTTTTTTAAATAACCAGAAAATAAAGGAATGTGTAACTGTCCATTCTTAAGGTATCGACTCAATGCAGGTGGGTTAATTATGGTGCAGATTTATCACGAATGACCAGACATGACGGAATTATCAGATTCAGGAGTGAACCTAGGGTTTTAATTTTCTGCTGATATTTCATACAAGCAAAAGCACTTACACTTAATTTAGACCTACACATTTGAAAACACAGCTACTAATAAATAATTAATTCGGCTAGCTATTGATTGAAATTTAACCTACAATTAAAAAAAACAACAAAAAAACGAAATATTAACGATCACACGCCCCGGTTCATTTCAAATTTTAAGTGCCGGGGTCATTTTCCAAACGTTACGGTTTATTTGGTCAAGCCGAGCTATTTAGGTTAAGACATAAACCTATTTAACACAATCGTCGTCCGAACTGCGACTTATGCATGCGAGACATATAAGTCATCTGCAAAACTCGAGAGAATGCTAAATGTCGCTTAGCAGAAGTGGCCTAGATTTCAGGAGTCACTAAAATCGGGTCACAATTAAATCCTGTGTTTGCAGAGAGAATAAATCATTAGTCCCTGACCCTATGTACTTCAAAAGTAAGACAAGCTCTTTAATGTATCAGTGTTATTACGTGCATTTAAATTAAAGCTTGAAGCATAGTGGGCAAAACATGAGCCGGGTCAAGGTACTTTACTGGCACCCCCGCCCCCCTTAATTTTCCAATAACATCACATTGTTTATAAATAAAAGTATTTAATAAAAATATAATGGAAATAAGCTCAGAATAAGACTAAGACTAATACTTGCTTTATTGATCCTTACGGAAATTTGTTGTGATTGCAAGGACTCTTTTCTCATATAAAGACAACACAACAGAAAAATACACATAAATACAACAGACACAACATAAAGAGTTCATTCAGCGACTACACACAGGTATCTAGGTGCTTTTCATGTTCCCTGATCAATGAATGTCGGTGATAGTCTGACCGAGTGAGGTTACGAACGAGTCTTTGTACCACTCCGTTCTTGTTTTGATCTGACGTAGTTCTGATGGAGTGGGTGACCGTTGTCTTCTAAGATCTTTTCGATTTTTGTTCAAAAAGTTCCTTTAAATGTGGTAATGTTGTGTAATTTCTGATGCTGTTTTATTATGTATTATGTATTAATATCTACAATATTTTTGGCGCCTCTCTGAGCATCGTGCCCCCTTCCCCCTGCTACGCCTCTGGGGAGGGGTGTTCTCAAAAAACCTGAATAGGGCCTTCACTTACACAAATCCAGCACTGGTTCTAGAACTTAATCAGCACCTTCGGCAGAGTGTGATATATTTTTGTATCGATGGTTTACCTGCGCTGATTGACCATCTGAGAATGGAGTCCACATGTGCGTCCTGTGTGGAGGAGCAGTTAAGTCTCTGTGCCTTGCCGCTTAGACCTAGCAGACCCTGGTTGGTCTTTACACCCGTCAGATACGCCGTCCCGGAGGCCGCGGAGTCGGTGGTTTGTCTGTCTACATTGTATGTCTGTGAAGCAAATCCGGAACAAAATGTTCAATTTAAAAAAGGAAGTTATATGAGCTAACAGGATGTAAAAGATATAGGATTTTTAGATTCATCAATTTAAAAAAAGTAATTAAGAAAAAGTAATTTAGCATTCTGTCTGGAGGAACTATTACTACGATCAACCAGATCAATATGTTACATCTGTAATGTTGGAAACACATACCCTTGAGAGACCAGTGTATGGGAACTTGTCAAAACTCAGCTTATTCTCTTCACCGCTGTTTCCCGCCATCTGGCCAGCCAAGATTCTAGCAGCCGTCACCGTGGGAATGCCCATACCATCACCAAGAAAGAAAATGACGTTCTTTGCTACACCTTTTGGGAGCTCCTTGGGCGCAGCAGTCAGTTCATCGAAGGCCAAATTGTGCCAGTAAGAAGGCTCTGTAGAAATGCAATAAGAACTTCAGAAGAACACTATATAAGGACATCAGAAGAACACTATATAAGAACTTCAGAAGAACACTATATAAGAACTTCAGAAGAACACTATATAAGAACTTCAGAAGAACACTATATAAGGACATCAGAAGAACACTATATAAGAACTTCAGAAGAACACTAAGACTAAGGACATCAGAAGAACACTATATAAGGACATCAGAAGAACACTATATAAGGACTTCAGAAGAACACTATATAAGGACTTCAGAAGAACACTATATAAGGACTTCAGAAGAACACTATATAAGGACTTCAGAAGAACACTATATAAGGACTTCAGAAGAACACTATATAAGAACTTCAGAAGAACACTATATAAGGACATCAGAAGAACACTATATAAGAACTTCAGAAGAACACTAAGACTAAGGACATCAGAAGAACACTATATAAGGACATCAGAAGAACACTATATAAGGACTTCAGAAGAACACTATATAAGGACTTCAGAAGAACACTATATAAGGACTTCAGAAGAACACTATATAAGGACTTCAGAAGAACACTATATTGTAAGAAGTGATAAAGTATAGACAGATAACGATTAGTCGAATCAAACATAATAAACACATGTCTTAGTAGAGTTTAGACTTAGTAGTCTTTAAGTAACACGAACTACACATTTGCGACCAAAAAGAAAATACACTGCCGTGTGCCGTAGACAGACGTAGAAGGCGAAAAGAGAAACTAAATCGACCGGCGTTGCACAGTGGTTATGTCTGCATTGGGGGGTGGCAAAATATGTAGGTCGCAGCTGGGGCGAAGCTATGTGAAATACTGCGCTCCTCATTAATCTTCGGGCTCTAAGACAAGCTGTATTAACACGAACTACAAGGGTGAGATTGGAATGTAAGACATACGCCTAAGCTTTTTAGTTAATTAATCAAGTAATGAAATAAAAAGGTTTTAGAAAGATTTTATTTTTTTATTTATTTACTTTGGGAATTGCAAACACATGGAAAGAGCTTGCTGCCCTATGCCTGTACGGCGCGAAAGGACCTAAGTCTAAGCAAATCTATAGATAGCATTTGTGTATTGATAAGCAAAGTTTTGAAATACGATTTCTTTCCCTTGTTGGATACCAAACAAAATAATTATGCCTAATTACCAATAGTCAGTTGACTAATTGGTTATTCATTTTTTTTTAATTCTTGTTTTGTCAGTTAGAAGAAATAATTGTACATAATAACTTGGTCCGAGATAATGGTAACATCTTACCGGTTTCATATTGATAGTATGCAGCATTAACATGGTAGAGCAGTACCACCAGAAAACTTAGAAGACTGGCCACCATGGCTATGTCCTCACCAACTGTAACAAAAAAATATGAAACATAAAACATATTGGTGGATATTAAAATTTTAATTCAAATTTAATTTTTTTAAGTAGGCCTAATAATCATCCATTCTACCAAAAGTTTTTTTGACATTTAACGCCTCGCTGTGACATGTGGCACTGACTGGAAAAGAGACTTTCTATAGTTTTTCCAAAGTATTTAAAAAATTTGCTACTTTGAAAAGATACTAAATGAAAAAAAAAAAAGTAATGTAGGCTATATCTAGCCAATAGCAAAACTAATTTGTGAAACATCAATTGCCACAGGACAATCTCTCTACAGGGCACCTCAAATATATTAGTGTCTTTAAAACAAAACAAAAGCCCAAGGATACATTGAAGAACGAAAAAAAAAAAAGAATAGTTTGTAGCTACATTTAGTAGTGTATAATTATGTTCATGTAGGCCCTATTTGTAAAAATAACCAGACTTTGTACAGTGAAGAATTTGAAATTGTGAGCTACAGAAATGATATTATTATAAAATCTAAGGTAGACCTTATTCCATTTTTAGCTTTTCCAAAGTTTCAGGAAGTTTCAGCTTCTCCTTAGTTTTAGATGTTTTAGAACTCGATATTTTGCCGTATAGGATTATTCTTACTTGTAACTTTAAGTTTTAACTTTCACAAATAACATCCAATGTTGATTACGTCTAATGGGGAAATTTCTATTTTTAGATCAAAGAGTATGGAATACAAAGCTAATACTTTAATTATATATCGTCAAGAAATCTGTTCAACCTTATTGCGGTATTTACATTCTTCAATACGTTATAAAACAATGGTGATAGTCTGATCATGTCTTACAGATACCAAGTGAAATGTTTTAAAGAAATAAACCAAATACATTGAAACACGTATGGCAGGTTAATAAAAAATAATGAAAAAGGACATTAAGTGCATAAAAAGAACACAAAACACAATAGATCTAGTTTCTATGAGAAAGACTTGGAGAAATAGCCCATTGTGACAAGAAAAATAACCGCAACACATTTACTTACTAATTTGAAACCCAAGTTTCAACCAAGCAAGATCTATGTACCTGTTGGCTACAAAGGAGTGAATATAATCCAGTGACCAACTGTTTTGAAAGAATTAATTTCTTATCTGATTTCTTATCTTGTACTTAGTAAACTGTCAGCATAACGGAGCATTAGGCCAACATTTTTTAAAAAAATTCGTTATCTAATTAAAAATGTTACAGAAATGTGTCACTTTCCCTCTAAACACGAGTGAGATTTCCAGTTCTTGATATATCCTGCTAAGAACAGCTGCTGACCTGGAAAAGTGGTGACGCGAACTGTCGCAGCACCCGTACGACGAAAGTCAAGAGACACGTGATGGGTGACGATGATTATATCAATAACTCCTGAAATATATTTTGTGTTGACGAATTGTTGTCTCTTACGTTAAGAGGAGCAGGCAGTGCTGCACATGATCTGCCTTTTCGTAAGCCTGCTTGCTCTTCTCTTAGCCTCTCATCTACAGACTGTTGAAGCCGTCTCAACAGAACAGCGCTCAAGAAGAACGCAATTTTAATAACCAGCCTTACAGTATTTTGCATAAAACAAAGCTAAATTCAAGTAGGGGCGGACAGGGTGTCAAAATCGGCCCAGGCAATTCTATACAATCCGGCCCATAAATTGTATATCATACAATTAAAGGCCTACCTGTCCTCAAAATCGTTATGTTAAGTTAGATAATGTATCGATAACTGTAAACATCTCTATATCTTTCTAAGAAATATATGCCTTATGTTGTTTTTAATCGCTAAGTTTGTAGGCCCTAAAAGGATGAAGCCTACTAGTAGCACTGTCTACGGATGTAGGCTATTACATTTTTTCGGAAAATTAAGTTAGTATTAGGACCTACAATGTAGAGCCCTCCTGTAAACGATTTTTTTTTAAACACGACGCTCAGAGAGCAACTTTTATAAGAGAATATTATAAAACCTTTAACAATTTAAAAGGTCCTTTTAATGCCCACTGGGCATTAGCCCGAATGCCCATATAGCTAGTCCGCCCCTGAATGTAAGTCTACAAAACTTGTATATTAAGTATCATATTTCTCATTTTCATCTTTTCATAAAAGAAGTTGTCGACAAGCAAAAGAAAATAAAAAGCTTATCTAAGGGAAAGAACTGCTAATTACTATTTACATGAAAATGGCAAGGTGTAGCTCCCTTTCTGTCATATAAAACAAAATTAATTAATTAATTAATACTAATTGATTAACTAATTCCTTAATTTTATTTTTGATTAATACGTGTATTGTCATAAACAATGGATAATTATGCAAAATTTCAACTTGATCCGAGAATGGGAAGTGTGAGAAAATACGTGTCAAAACGTTATAGGAAATTAAATCCATATATATATCCACATCCCTCATTAAGTAGCAGTTACTCCCCTTATTTCGACATTAAACGCTGTAATTAATCACAAGTAATTAATTATCTAATTTCTTTTTTTTTTATTATTGATTCTTGTCTTGTCAGGGACAATGAATTAATTTGCTAAGTTTCAACTAGATCCAAATGGGAGAAAAAAATATGTTCAGACTTTTTACCAGACAGACTTTCCTTTTTTTTTTGGTCATTTTTTTATTATTTCATTTAGTGGCCACCCGATTCACTTTGCCTAGGACCTCCAGTTATTTAAGGCCGGTCCTGGCTAGAAACAGGCCATAGTAAAATTCCAAGGAGAGAAGATGTATGAAAATTAAGGATGGCTGCCTGGCCGAGCGTTATGCGTGTTGGACAGTCGTTCGGTCATCTCGATGGTCACTTGCTCACTGCCTATTCCCATCGTCCTGTGGAAGGTTTGGTCTAGGAAGTATGATTATCTTCAACTCTGAAGGAACATCTGAAACAATTTTTTTAAAATTTATAATTTAATAAAATTATATTATAAAAAAATAATATTAAGAGGAAAAAGATATATTTCGAAGTGTTTTTTTCGCTGCGATTAGTTGTTTTTAACTGTTAAGAACTGCTGTGTAATGCCTCGTTAATATATCTCCTACTTTTATTGTTGACAACCCTGCTCAAAACTGTGTTTATGCCACCTATCCATAATTATAGATCTTAGGTCTAATTTATTAGATCTGTTTTTATTTATTTAAATGATTCGACAAGCCAGAATATCTTTGATTAGTTTTGCTGCAGGGGCTACAGTTTTACTATTCCCTGCAGTATTTCATGTACTTCCCTTCATAAGATTTATCTGGGAAGACTTTTGGCATGCAATTTTGATGATCCATTTTTTAATCTGCAATGGAGCTTTCTCCGCAATTTATGTTCATCAAAGAGATTCATACCGGGTAATAATTTTGTTATTATATCACATTAGTTTTTAGTTTAGCTTTAATTCTCTATAAAATTAAAATGCCAAATTAAATTACATTTATATGACTAATATGATATTATGATAATTATGATATAGATCCACTTAGTTAGCTATGCGAAAAAAAAAACTGAAGCGCAGGAGAAAAGAATGATAATTTACAATTTTATTTAGAATCTAGAGATCGCTTTTTATGTTTTTGTTTTTTTACATAGGCGGCGCTTGAAAATTTATTACACTTTTGAATGAAATGTGAGAAGTTTTAAAGTTGTGTATCGATTACTTAAGACAATGGGCTCAATGGCCTAATTAATGCCTAGTGAGGATTTTTTTTTTTTTAAAGTTAATTAAGTTTTTTTTTACTTATAATGAAAATATCACTTTTTTGTTTTCACCGATACAAAAGTTAGGATAGAGAACAATGGTTAATTTTTTTTTAAGAATATAAATTAGATGTCATGCCTGGCCATAATTGTACCAAGTTTTATTGCTGTAAGTCTTAAACGTGGTGTTTACAAAGTGGAAAATGCCATTTAACAAAGAAAATAATGGCCATGGACAGTTTTGGTGATAGTCTATAAGAAAACTTTTGTGAACAAAAATAAAAACATGTCAGGCTTAATATAAGCCTAATATAAAATTCTGCATTATAAATATATTCCAATAGTTTATGTGTACTAAACACATTTGCACGAATTGTGACAAATTTTAAAGCGCATTTTAAAAAAACATTTTATCAGACGATTTTGATCCCGCTTTTAAAATATTTTCTGTCATCACAATGCCGCCATTTCATCCCCACCCCTCTGACATTTGTTGAAGCTCAAGTCCCGATAATATGTTTATTTCCTTCAATATTTACATTCTAAACAAGTAAAGTTCATAAATATGAATGAAATCAGCTTTGTGAGCTAGAAATTTACTACTAATACTAAATCTACTATTAAACGAAACTCAATTCCAACTTTTGAGCTGGGGTGTGTCTCTTGTTCCATATCAACTGATGTTTGGTCAAAAGGCCCCAAAAAAAAAAATATAACTTTCTAACTGTTAAGCATATATGTACTCAATTTTATACATCATTGGAAAGTTCTGTAAAAAGTACTAACGAAAAATTGTTTTTTCAAAGATAAATTTTTCAGTTCACATCCCCAACTTAGTCTCTAGAATACTCTTGAGTCTAATCTACTGACAATCTAGATCTAGAGAGTCTAAGTCTACAATAAATCTAGATCTACCTGGCTGAATTATATAATATAAGAATTTAATAGAGATCTAGATTCTCTAAATCTAATTTAAAAAATGTAGAATTTATAATATAGATTAAGATCTAGATTCTAGATCTATATATATTTTTTTAAAATCTAGATCTAGATAATTATAATTTTACATTTTGGAGTGATTCTTCAGAGTACTGGTATCAAAAAGTGTCACATTAGGCTAGAAGTTTTTGGTTTCATTTCAAGTGTATTTCACTTCTTCAACCATTTCTGTGGCATTTTATATCTCAGGATCTTTCACTTTACAATTTCTTATGTGACTAAAGAGGCCAATCCTTGATACACAGCTGCGGTCACAGGTTGGGCATCTAATCCCAAGGCACTGTTGCACTTTCACCCTTCTTTTTACTTCTGGTATGTAAGCCATCTGCAACCCAAGACCTTTTCTTTTATGCTTGCTCTTTATGAAGATATTTCCAGTGCCTCTTTTTCCCAACTGTTAGTGTCGAAAGACAAAGGCATAGCTCTCTGCACCAAAATCAGACATGTGCTCCCTGGCCATCGCCACATTCTTATATGTCTTGAACGCTGACTGCAGATCTAGAGAGGATGATCCTAGCAACGGAAAAGAGATGCTAAAAGAAGGCTCCTAGGTATCACTTTTAAAAGACTGCATCAAAAACCAAGAGATTAGAGATAGGGTTACTGCAGCGATTGAACCCCACAATGACCTACTAACTATTGTAAAAAAAACAAAAACTCACAAGCTACAAGATGTTGAGATGGAAGGACAACATAAAAGAATGGATAGGCCTGCGATTGAAAGAGGTTCTATCAATGGCAAAAGTCAGAGAGGAATGGAGAAAGACAATTGACAAATATTGCATGGTGCACCAATGGTCCAACAGACTCAGGGATAGGCAAAGTTAAAGCCAGCCAAGGCATTTGCTGCTGATAACAGGCAACAGGCGGATGTCCTGGCACCCTGCTTATCACAGCACTACCACATTGGTTATTTTATCTTGCCTCCTTATTTTTTAAATCCACTTTAAGCATCAGAGGTAGAAGATATTTATATCTGCCAAGAGTAGGTTGACTATGTTTCACTACCATATAGAAGAGTGCCCATCCAGGAGACAAGAGCTTTAGTATTGGTATTCAGCAAGGTATTGTCCCATACTCTTGTTCTGCAGCATTGACATGGTGCCCATTGCCTTAGCTATCTTGTTGTTGATGTCTTTATCCAGTAGAGCATCATTGGATATGATGGAGCCAAGAAAACAAAAATGGTCAACGATTTCCAGAGGTTGGCCATTAATGGTCATGTGAGGTGCAGTGCTAGTGTTCAAAACTAGTATTTTGGTCTTGCTTTGTACTTTTAAGAATTTATCAATAGAAAATGGATAGGACTACATACATTTCCACAGCAGTGCTGGTTAAGAGGGTACATGCTTCTGGGTTTCAAATGCATCACTGGGACATTTTTGATGATAAAAGTACAACTAACTGTTTATTTGTTTGTTATTTAGCAGTATAATTTAAATGTTTTTATTGTGTTAAACAGCTCAATAAAGAAATTTAAATTTTGAGCACTTAAGTTATGTTTGGTCTCAGTTTAAAAAATGGGACACCATAGCACCTGTAACACTTCTAATACAAGATTTTTTGTAAGATAACAGATTTTAATAGAATTTAAATGCTATTTTTAAATTGTAGTTAAATATAATATATATATAGGCTATTATTCAAGATCTTAACAATAATTCAAGCATTTATTATAACATGACTATTTTATCACAAGATGTTGAGAATGTTACCAAGTGACACCAATTTTAAATATATATATAGCCTTTTTTTTTTCAATACACGCTGATATACTTTTTTTTTTTAAGTGTGTAAATACATTAAAACAAATACTTTCTTTTATTAGTGGTTCACAATATTATAAGTTTTCTTCAATAAAAGAGATCCATATTTTGATCAGGTTCTCTACTGTGGGTAAATTTGAATGTGTTAACTTACAGAAACTAATGTGAACAGAAGGAGTCAAGGTGATGGAGTTGTTTGAGGAGCGATGAAAGGGAACTGATTTAATCTATTTCTGTTTTATCAGTTATGAGTCTGCACAACAAGTCTATAATGTTATTGATTGATTCCTCATAATTGGACAAATTTATAATTTCATATTAATATGGATTAACGATGATGTATACATGCAGATTCATGGATTTAAAAAGCATATATTTATCTGTGGATTCCTCATGCATTTATATGAATCAAAAGTTTATTATAAGTTGTTGAAAGAAACAACGGTATAATTTTTTTTTAATAATTGATATAATGAAAGGAAAAATATTAATATTATTATCCATATCATTTTTTCCGTATAAAAAATTTTTGGCATATTTTTTTTGTAGGCTTTATTTCTTTAATCAGATACTGACATTTTTTTGAGTCTTAAATATGCAACTTAATTTTTGTTTTGTTAGCCTTTAAAGTACATGTTTAAGTTTAAAGAGTGAAAATAATAACTATTTTTCTCTATGGTTACTTTTTTTTTTTTTTTATGGTTTTTATGTTGACACAATTTTTATAAAATCATTTTTCAAATCTTTCATTTTAAGGAGAAAACTTAAAAATTAAGTGTCACCATTAACCAGGTACGATTTTTTGGACTGATTATTTCTAGGTTACAAGAAATGATATCCACGGCTTAGCCTAATTAAGTTTCTTTTAAAGCCATTTCTCATAAACCTCAAATGAAAAAAAAAAAGATAAAATTGGGTAGTTCTTTAGACTAGAATTGGTGTCGTAGTTACGAATAGTTATGTGTGACACATGTGACCAAGGTCTGCATAATGCCAGTGATCAAATGTGACAAGTGGGGCTGTTTGTGAAAGGACTGCGATTTGATCATATGATCTTCTAGAAAGGATTTGTGACAGGCCCGTGGCATTTCTTTTTTTAGAAGCTTTTGGCCACTATATAGAGCACAAGAGAGTTGACTTTAGTACTAACAATAATACTTTAATTTATAGAGCGCTGTTAACAACATAATGTAGGCTCAAGGCCGTGTGATAACATTATAAACGTAAACACGAGAGCTAAAATTAAAAACTAATCTAGAAGCAGTATAGTTCAGTCAGGCTTTCTACAGTGAAGTGATTGTACAGTCAGGCTCTCTACAGTGAAGTGATTGTACAATCAGTGTTTCTTGCCACCAGTTTTACAGTATTTGGTTGTTATTTCTCACAGACAATAAAATACCATGTAACTTATATTTATAATCAGCTACCATTCACAGAGAGCAATATAGATAGGCTAGCATTGTTTACCCTGCAACAAAAGATTCACTTTTAAGCATAACACTTTTTTTCTCTTACAGATTTCTGTTCGTGCTGGGAATCTTGGATTTGTGTTTGGATTGAGCTTCCTTATTAGCATTTACAGTCAATCATGGCAGCACTTTGGCTGGTATATGATGGCTTTGACATTTTTCCACTGGTCAGAATATGAAACTACTGCACTGACAAACCCATCATCATTGACACTTGAGTCTTTTCTGTTAGATCATAGCCGAGAGTACAAGATGGCTGCTGCTGCTAGCTGTGCAGAATTTATTGTGGAAGGTTTGGTATTCCCAGGTTAGAATTGAATTCAACATTAATTCGGGGGGACAACTAAATTTTTATTTTCGGCAACATAAATGCAGTTATCTTTCTTTTTAAATAAACTTTGTGATTCTGAGCTGTCCGATTAAGTTGACACATGGTTAATAATTTATTTAGTTATAATTTCTACTCATTTACTTAAATTAGCTTCTATTTTTTTATTGACATTTATAATTTAACAAAATGTTAATTGTAGTAGTGTGGACTATTAAACCCTGACTAATCAGGCTTCATCTCCCCTCAACATTCTGATACATGGATCAAAAACATTTCTTGTTTCTTAGTTTTATAAGATGTGTCGAACTAGTTACATAGTTACTTAGTAAGAAATTACTTTTATGCATTTTTATTTTATTTTTTAAATAGACTTATCTTTTAATTTATGTCATTCTGACCTGTAATTCAACTATGAGGCTACTGATTTTAAAAGATTAACTACTATTTCTACATTTCTTGGTATTATCTGCATAGTTATACTGCACGGAGGCGCTGTGGCTGAGTGGCAAAGCACTTGGCTTCTGAACTGGGGATCCTGGTTTCAAATCCTGGTGAAGACTGGGATTTTTAATTTCTGGATCTTTGGTCGCCTCTGATTCCACCCAGCTATAATGGGTACCTGACATTAGTTGGGGAAAAGTAAAGGCGGTTGGTCGTTGTGCTGGCCACCTCGTAAACCGCAGGCCACAGAAACAGAAGACCTTTATATCATCTCCCCTATAGACCACAAGGTCTGAAAGGGGAACTTTACTTTTTTTTATATACTGCAATAAAAAAAAATGATTTCACAACTCTTTCTTAAATGAGTAATTTTTTTTTTTCATTAGGCATGAAACATCAGAAGTGGATCAGCACGTTTGGTTTGATTCTGACTGTAGGTGGTGAGCTGTTGCGTAAGGCTAGTATGTTCACGGCCAGGACAAATTTTAATCACCACATCCAGCATACAAAGCAGGATGGCCATATTCTTGTTACAAGAGGGGTCTACTCTTTGTTCAGACACCCAAGTTATGTCGGCTGGTTTGCATGGAGTATTGGAACTCAGGTTAGAATTATCTACTTTTTATCAGTCCTTCTATGTTAATTTCATTTTTTCTTATTTTTAAGACTTTTAATTATTTTATTAACATACGTTTTTAGGTATTTAGTGTAGAAGTTTAAGAGCATTTTCATCTGAATCTAAAATAAGTTGAGGCATTATTCACATTAAGTGCTATAATAAGTTGAGGCATTATTCACATTAAGTGCTATGTAAAACTAGAATGGAGCTATTCCTAACACATGCACCTAATCTAAGTTATGTTGAGAACTTCAAGACTATAGTAATTTCCTTGTAATGTAGAGCTATTATAGCTACATAATTTTGTTTTATAGTATGTTGATATAGGATTGCAGTTATTGGTTGAGCTGTAAACTTGAGTTATTGCTACTCAAGCTAATGATCCAGGGTTAAAGAATGGTTTGAATCCACCTAGTTTTAAAAAGTACATGGCTTTGGTTTTTTAAAATAACTAGCTGGTCATCGCAATCTTAAGTTATTATTATTTTTTTGTTTATCAGTGTGCCATTAGACTCAATCATTTAGATTTTTATTTCACTGAGAACTAATATGTTGAAATAGCTTAAGCCCCAAAAAATATTTTAAAGGATTTAAAACATATGAACAATTAATTCAGTGGTTTACACCTTGCTATATATAATTGCAATGACTGCCTGAAATTTGATATAACCATATGTTGGTAGATTTTTCTTTTTACTTGTCATTTATTTTGAACTCAGCACTTTAAATTGACTGAAGTCTTTTGGTACTGAATGTATACTATCCTATTCTACTTTAAATTGACTGAAATCTTTTGGTACTGAATATATGCTATCCTATTCTACTTTAAATTGACTGAAGTCTTTTGGTACTGAATATATACTATCCTATTCTACTTTAAATTGACTGAAGTCTTTTGGTACTGAATATATACTATCCTATTCTACTTTAAATTGACTGAAGTCTTTTGGTACTGAATATATACTATCCTATTCTACTTTAAATTGACTGAAATCTTTGGGTACTGAATATATGCTATCCTATTCTACTTTAAATTGACTGAAGTCTTTTGGTACTGAATATATACTATCCTATTCTACTTTAAATTGACTGAAGTCTTTTGGTACTGAATATATACTATCCTATTCTACTTTAAATTGACTGAAGTCTTTTGGTACTGAATATATACTACCCTGTTCTACTTCAAATTGACTGAAGTCTTTTGGTACAGAATATGCATACTTTCTTATTGACTGAAGTCTGTTCGTACATATTATTTACTGTCCTGATCTACGTTAAATTGACTTATGTTATGTCTGTTGGTACATATTATATACTATTGAATAGTACTTTAAACTGACTGATATCTTTTGGTACAGCTCAAAATCCCAGACTTTAACAGGATTCAATCTTCTCTCCTCCTAGTATGGAAGTCAAGCTTTTTACTACTCAGCCAACACCCTAATCATAAGAATTAATTTGTCTTGCCAAGACAATAAAAATTAACAAATCTTTAAAATTAATATTTTTTTGTCACTGTTTCAGATCATGTTATGCAACCCCATCTGTCTAATAGGATACACAATAGTTTCTTGGCGTTTCTTTAATGAAAGGATAACAGAAGAAGAAATTTATCTTTTGAATTTCTTTGGAGAAGACTATCTAGATTATCAGAAAAAGGTTCCGACAGGTATTCCCTTTGTTCGTGGTTACAGGCAATATTTGTGATAGTTTGTCTATAAGTAGAGTATGTTTGATATAGGATGAAGTGAGCAGACTTGGCAAACATGAAGCTTGTTATTGTTGAGTGTATGAATTATTAATTCTTGTTTATATTCGACTTCATCTGATATTTATTATTTTTGATGGCTTCATTGTAATAGCTGGATTGGTTTTATATAACTGGTCACAATTATATGAATGCATAGTAGAACAAATTAAATTATGTATGCATTTACATAACTTGCTAATTGATTTTTAGTTGCAGTATTTCATTTAAAGAAAATGTTTGTTTTTTTTTTGGATTTTCGTATAACTGAATCTGTCTACATGTATGTTTAAGTCAACACCTTTTTTTTTAATCTCATGTTTGAAATAAGTAAGTTCGACAAAGTTTTATTTATCTGCTGAGACTCATCTTTTGTCATGTTATACATGTTGAAAAATTTTAATTTTTAGTATAACTTTTTAGCAGTCTATTTTATTATTTTTGTATTTTTACTTAAAAAACAACAACCTAGCAGCAGGATAATTCTAACCTTCTGCTACATAGTGAGGTGTAATGGTTTGAATGTTACAAGTAAAAGTAAAGTTCCCTTTCAGACCTTGAGATCTATGGGGCAGATGATGTAAAGGTCATCTGTTTCTGTTAACGAGGGTGTAATGTGGCCAGCACAAGGACCAACCGCCTTTACTTATACCTGACAAATGTCAGGTACCAATTATAGCTGGGCGGACTCAGAGGCGACCAAAGATCCAGAAATTAAAAATCCCAGTCTTCACTGGGATTTGAGCCCTGGTCCCCAGGTTCAGAAGCCTAAGTTCTTTACCTCTCAGTCACAATGCCTACCCAATGTTATAGGTGGGGAAGTAAATTTTTCTGACATTAATGTTATCTGATCTATGTTGCTAACATTGCCAATGAATGATTAGATGAAAGATGCAAAGGTTAATTGTGGGGATTCTGAAAGCATAGGTAGGCCTATATAAAGGAGCAGTAAAAAAATAAAATTAGCATTTTCATAAATGAAACATCGTGTTGTTAGTGTATGCTAGTCTACTGGTATAAAAAGTTTTGTTTTTTTTCCATTTTGGTTAATCTACTTTATGATTGATTGAGCAATGCATGCCTCACTTTACTGACATCTACTGCAATTTTATTTTCATCATTTAAGTAACTTCTCATTTTGACAGGGAAAATTTATTTCAGCCCATGTTTTAAAAATATATATAGTTCTAACTAAAGTTTTTTTATTGTAATAAACAATGAGATTTTAAGCGAAATCTAGATATCTGAGTTTCCTTATATGTCAGGATTTTATTACATTGTCAGCTTTAATCTTCACATTCATACAAGTGCCTGATTATATTTTTGTGTCATTGTTTAGTCATGAATATCCAATACAATTTGATATGATCTTTAGACAGTTCTGTTTATTTCATTTACTTCATTTTATTAACTGCAAACAAAAATAATTTGAAAACTTTTTTTTTTTCTATTAGGGAGATTAAACTGAGTGTTTGTCAATGCTTCTTTAATTCTGTAGAGCTTCTATGTGTTAAGACACTTTGTCAGAAATGAAAACGTCCTGGCTTACGCTTCCCCTAGAATGACAGGGTATGTTTGAAAAGAGTTCAGATTTTAATAAAATAAATAAATGCTGGTTTAATGCTAAATTAAAGACGTTATGTATACAGAAAGAAAGCTTGTTCAAGATACTCAGGTAGAAAGAGTCCATCTTCAGAGTACAAACCTAATGAAGAATCCTGCAATTTCTGCAGTTTAACAAGCTTCCCAGGCAATACAGTGGACTTCGTCATTGGATTTAGATTTTAGATCTAACTAAAAGCAGCACGGAAAACCTACTGCTAGATATCCCCCCCCCCCCCAACTGGTCCACAAATGAGATTGGACCATAGCGCTCTGACATGCTATAAGCATGAAAGTAGTGCTATATAAAAAGGATAATTATTATTATTATGCCAAGAACTATTAACCACCAAGTTCCATTGTAACACAAATGCTTTTTCCAATTATTACAACTGGCCATTTAGTACCAATTTATTGGCAGTAGAGCTATCAAGGTTAAGCTGCCTTTCATAACTCAGTATTGAGATAAAGTACAACTGGACATAAGCCAATTTAATTTTGAACCATAATGAGACCAGAAGTTTGCATCACAAAGTATGAGAAAGTACTTTCACTCTTACAATGTTTATAATGGAGGGGGGAAGAGACATTGACCGCAACATATTACACCATTTTGGGAAAGGACACTGCAGCATATTACACCATTTTGGGAAAGGACACTGCAGCATATTACACTGCAGAGTGCAGAATATTACACCATTTTTTGGAAAGGACACTGCAGAATATTACACCATTTTTTGGAAAGGACACTGCAGAATATTACACCATTTTTGGAAAGGACACTGCAGCATATTACACCATTTTTGGAAAGGACACTGCAGCATATTACACCATTTTTGGAAAGGACACTGCAGCATATTACACCATTTTTGGAAAGGACACTGCAGCATATTACACCATCTGGGAAACGACAGCGCAACAAATTGCACTATTTGGGAAAGGACAGCGCAGCATATTACACCATTTGGGAAAGGATACCACAGCATATTACACAATTTGGAAAAAGACACAACATGAATTTAAAAAAGTAGATTCACAGATATAAGGATCAAAATTGGATTCCACCCCCCCCCCCCAAATCATTAGTTACATAAGTATATAAAGTATTTTTATTATACTCTAAGTGTCTTGCATTTCAGTTTTAACCAAACATGTAGAGTATCATTCTTAGGCCTTACATAAAACTTTATTTGGGATTTTTACAGTCATACAAAGTTATAAGCACAGTAGTCTGCTCTTTGCATACACTTTGATTTTGAAGATCTCTACTACATTCTTTCAGCAGTAACATGCAGTAAAAAAAAGAGAAAAGGAAGCGATATCATGAAATGTGGTGGTGAAGTGATGGAACTTAAAAAAATATCAAAATGAAAAGAGGAAGATTGTAAGAGATTTGAAAGACATGATTATGATGATAAACAATATCAAGAACACCGAATGGAAAGAATAAAGGTTACCTACTAAAGAAAACAAATTACTTCCTGCTACAGGGGAGATAACTTCAAAAAATTGTATTCTAGATTATCGGATTCATTATCATATGGTTCATTAAAATACTTCTATGTAAGGATTTGTTTCCGTGTAACTACCGAAGATGATGTCTAACGTTTATGTAAACATGTATAGACATTCGTTTGAATGTGAATCTACATGTTAGAGGTGTTATTTCTGAGCGCCTAAAGGCAGCACGGAAACTTGCCTTATACTCCCATTCCACCACTGGTCCACTAAAGGGATTGGATCATAGCGCACTAAAGTGAAAAAAAAAAAAGTAAAATTCCCCTTTCAGAACTTGAAGTGTATAGGTCACAAGTCATCTGTTTTTTGTGGCCAACGGTTAACAATGGTGTCATGGGGCCAACACAACGACCAACCGCCTTTACTTTTCCCCAACTCATATCAGGTACCCATTAGAGCTGGGTGAACTCAGAGGCGCCCAAAGATTCCGTAATTAAAAATCCCAGTCATCACCGAGATTCGAACCCTGGACTTTCAGTTCGGAAGTCAAGTGCTTGACCACTCAACAACCGCGCCTTCCATAGCGTACAAAGCATGCCATAATAGGCCTGGAAGATGCGCCATACAAAAGCAATTTAAAAAAGAACTATTACAACGACATATTAAGTAAGTACATATTTATTTGGTGCTTTTTTTTTTAAATATGTTTCTGCTTGACTACCTAAACACTTACCACTTTGTTAGGTCAGTTCATTTTCAGTAATTTTCTTGTTCCATTTTAAAGTGACTCTTACACTAGCTTACTACACAAATACAGGGACACACAGGTGACCTTTGACGTAGTGTGTAGTTATTTAATTAACAGCATCATTATGTCTAGTTCGATAGTTTGTTTTAATTAACACTTGCACTGTAAATGGTTCAAGCAGTACACACGAAGGTTGATGTACGAACTGCGCTGAACTTTTAGTAAACAGACTTAGTAAAAAAAAAAACAATTTTAAAATTAAAAACTAGTTTCATCTCTTGATATAAATTATAAACAGTCAATTAAGTAAATGTCACAAAATGTAGCAGCATCAGTTGTAAGTAGTGAGTTGGAAAGAGAGAGAGAGAGAGAGAAAATATAATATAGGCATATAGGGGCTCTTACAGATACAGGCGGTACAGCCACTGTCCCCTACTCCTCTAGCTCTCATTTAGGCGGCGGCCTAGTTATTTTGTTTGCGAAGAATCTATTTTGACTTGAAGATATTTAAAACAAAACAAAAAAAACATTTTAAAAATATATTTTTAAAAAAGGCGACACCTCCATTATTAAACTTCAAATATTTAAAAATATTAATAAAAATATTTTTTTTTCTTCAATTCGCGTATGGAACCCGTGACATAATTAGCCGCTAGAACTTACGCATTTTCTGATTGGGTCAGCGAGGACGGCATACATTATATGGATATCGAGATCTAACACTTGACCTAAAGTTCTGATTTAGAACTCTTAAGATCTAGTCTAGATCTACTTCTAGATCTAGAATCTAGATGTAATCTTTATTAGATTTACTTAAAAATATACCCAACGCTTATAAACCAATAACATTTAACCAACTTTAAATTTACTCAGTTATCGCATAATTACGGTAACGCGGCTGACTACGCCTTGTTGGCTCTAGACCTAGAGATTGCCAAATTAACATTTATTTATTTTTTACTTTGAAAAAGTATAACGGTCAAACTAGAGTTTTCCCCATGTGGTCAACGAGCTAGTAATTCTGTTCTCAGTGATATACATCAACTGTTAATGAAAATGATTTGAGCCAATTTTGAGATCAGCGTCCATCCAACCAGGTTCCACGAAGGAGTGACTTGAATAGAGCTATTGTAAAAAAACAACAACAATTTCTTTGGTTTGCTGTTTGCTGTATGTGTTTTAACTGTTGCCTTTAATCTAGAAGATCTTTGTCGTGAGTGGTAGAAAATTAACACCGGATGTATGGACGAGATGTAGTCAGCCTCGGTACATCGTGATTCAAAACATGATGAAAGAAAACTTGAACATAACATTTAGAATAGAATGTACACGTCCTAGACTCACGCATTTACTAAGAATGTTTTTCACACGCTTCTAAAGTTTGAACGTAGTGGATTGATTTTTGGAGTTACAGGAGCAAACAAAAAATCCTTTAAAAAAAAAAAATATATCTAAGGGGAAGAACTCTGCCATTACAACTATATCTTATCTTATAAAATACAGACGTTAGTTAAAAAAGATGATTACGTCCTACGCGTCATGCATCTAGTCATGCATGTTAACCAATGACTTACATTCTGCCAAGTCATTGGTTTTTCTGGCTGGCTCAGGCAACCCATTCCATGCTCTAATAGTGCTAGGGAAGAAGGAGCATTTGTACAACTTTGTCCCATACAAAAACAAAATCTAATAAAATACTTAGAAAGACACTTTCCTTTATTCGATACCAAAATAAAATAATTATTTACAAAATAATTAATTGACTAATTGTTTAATTTGTTGTTTGATTCATGTTTTGTTTGGTACAGTCAATAATTGCTAAAAAATTAACTTGATCCGATAATGCGTGTGTGAGGCACAGCGTTAACAACTATCTAATGGGACAAAACCCTACAAATTTAGCCATATCTCTGAAAACTGAAGGATTAATTTCCCTTGTTGATATTAAATAAAGTAATTAATTACCAATCATTAATTCATTAATTATTTTTTAAAATTTATTTATGTCTTGTTTTTAATGAATAATTGTGCAAAGTTTCAACTTGATCCGTGAATGGGTGTGGGAGAACTAACGGTGTACAAATTTTTTACCAGACAGACAGAGGGAGTAGGTTGATATATGCTTTGTAAAAATGGCTTTTAGACTGTTTTATAATTGGAGTAGTTAGCACTATTAACACCAGACACTAGTTTTCAGACTGATTTAGTTCGTTTCAGCAAACGAAGCGAAAATTCGTAAGTCGAAGCAAGCATTCTTTCTTCCAACTTGTTTTACGAATTTTTCTCTTTTTTCTCTTTTCGTGTTTCCAGTTCTATTATTTATGCTAGATGAGCCACCTCCCACTCTAAACTCTTTCAGATCAAATTATTTCTGTCATCAGTTGGTCGTAGAATAACAAAATATTGTTACCAGTAGGGACTTGAGGGAAAGCTCTCTGAAGTATTTGAAATGTCTAGTTATTTCTTCCTAATTTGATTAAATGACTTCTGTGTAAATGAAGTTAAGCCCTACACCAAATACTTCAATCTTAGAGCGTATGGAATTGTACAAAATAGGTTTTGGCTGGTGATTTAAAAACTCTTTTTAAAAAGTTTTGCTGTTTTTTCTCACTAAACTGATGATGTGATTGTGGAAACAGTTTAATAGCTTCTTTTTTTCTCTCTCTCAACAGTGGTTGTGGTAAAATGTGATTGGCAGTTTTTTTTTTTTTTTTGTGCAGTCCACAGAAATCCGTCACCTGAACCTTAATTTCCAAATAAATCGCTTGGTCTGCTAGACCAATGATCAGTCTACTTTAATGCTTTATAGTATTTGTTTATAGACTGTTTCTAGAGAAGCTGACAGTAAGGTTGCGGGACACACATAGGAGACTCAAAATCCTTTATTGAGGATAGGCTTTGAAGACGAATAGGAAATTTAAATAGACACCTCAGCGGACAACGATTTTGTCTGCACGAGATTCAGAAAAATGTGCAGGTCGCAACTGGATTTGCGTAGTCACGTGAAACACTGCACTCATACTTTATCTTCCGAAACGAAGACATCTCCATTATTATTATAATAGAGAAACTAAAGTTTAGCGAAGTTGAAATAAATGGAAGATGAACAAATAATAATTAATAGATACGATATCTCTGAGGTTCGGAAATAATGATCTCTCCTGTTGCCACTCAGAGAGTACGACTGCAGCCGCAGACCTGTCACACGGTTAAAGGAGCTTCAATGACTATTTTAAAAAACGAATTTGCATCTTGGCATTAGCAGAGAAAGATTATTAGCTCATGACTGATAACACCTCAGGGTGTCACCCCCATCAACTTTCTTTAAATATATTCCAATGAACACTATTTTTAGTTAGTTCTTTTTGTTGAACCAATACAGATTACCCACTTTTATTTATTGTAACTGAAATGTAAAATGAGTGTCTATTCATTTATAAAATTCCACTGTTCATAAAATTTATTCAATTGTTATCGGAATATCGGAAAAATCTCGGAAGGCAGCGGCCACCCGCTCCATCATAACTACGTCAAGTCGTCGCGGAGTGGGCGGCTGCTGTCAATCAAGACAAGAACAGAGCGGCACAAAAACTCGTTCGTACATTACTCGGTCAGACTTTATCAACACCACCCTTTGATCGAGAAACATGAAAAGGACCGAGATGCCTGTGTGTAGTCACTGAATGAACTCTTTATGTTGTGTCTGTTCTATTTATGTGAATTTTTCTGTTGTGTTGTCTGTATATGAGAAAAGAGTCCTTGTAATCACAACAAATTTCCATAAGGGATCAATAAAGCAGTCTTAGTCTTGTTATTGCACACTTTACAACGTAATTTAATTGAAATTAGAAACAGGTTTAGCATCACCTGAACATGTTTCCTTTGTTATACTTTGAGACAGAATTAGTATAACGTTGTTGCTGTGTCATTTACACCTAAACTACCATCCAGATGTGTATATGCATATTTCTGCATATATCTAGAGATGTCATTATTATTATCTTTTTCCGATGTGTCAGCTTTGCCAAGATATAATTTTTCCAACTTGGATGTCAACAGGTGCGGACCTCGCCCCTTAGTCATGCCGCTGAACTTAGGACACTTAATAGGCTATTAGTTGTGAGTTCATTCTTCGTGTATTAAATGAATGCTATCATTCAGGCCTTTTTAACATATACATTCTCTGGTACTTGACTATTTCTTGTACTTCAAATGAAAAAGGCACAGTTTTTCCACTCTCATTGACACCAAAGAAATATCTTACAAGCCTAGGAGAATATTTTAGTTAAGTTTGAAGTTCCAATGAAATTCTTTTATAGAATATTTGTTTCTGTCATGGATAGCGTGCTTGTTTATTGATAATTGTCATGTCTTGCGCATTTTATTTTACTATGTAAATGTAACTGCTTTTGTTGACCCTAATTACCTTTTATAATGGAAAAACTGCAGGTCTCCAGGGAGCAATTGATTTCCGGTGGAATTAATAAAAGCAAACGGGGGTCGGACTGGATGTCAAGAATGGTTCTCACGTTACCATATGATCAAGCCCACACATTGAAAGTAAGAAGTGGTCTGTTTTACGGAGGTTCTTACTAGTGTATACGTTGATGCTGTCATTTTCAGAGAGACGGTCACTCTGGACATGCGGACTAGAGATACGGCGGAAGGCCGTGTACACCGGGGACCTCCACCATTTTCCTATTATATACCAGCTAACCGTTAGGGACACGCCATTTATGAAACAGCCATTGCGCAACGAAGCCTGGAATGTTGATAATGTTGTGGGAACTTTTTTACAACCCCTCACATTGCAATGAGGATACTCTCGCACCCCCTTAGGCACACCCGCTGGAGACTTGCTTCGCTACCCATGTTTCCTTCTATGATCGTTTCCACCCGGGCGCCACTTTGAGGCAGGGTAGCCACTTTGAGGCAGGGTAGCCACTATTAGGCAGGGTAGCCACTATGATGCAGGGTAGCCACTATGATGCAAGGTGGCCACTATGAGGCAGAGTAGCCACTATGATGCAGGGTAGCCACTATGAGGCAAGGTAGTCACTATGAAGCAGGGTAGCCACTATAAGGCAGGGTAGCCACTATGAGGCAAGGCAGCCACTATATTGCAGGGTAGCCACTATGAGGCATGGTAGCATGCCCGGGCATGGGTCTCACCAGGTAATATACAGAGAACCTAATCCACAACATCCACAACACAACATTACCATACGTCGCAACTGGAGAAGCTCATTACTGGATGTACGAAACAGAAGAGGAGCAGATATTGGCTCAGACCACCATCTAGTTGTTGCCTTTGATAATATCTACAGTGAATCTATCTGGGAGTAATCCAAAACCTTTATGATGGTTTCACCTGCCAAGTAGTCCACAGTGGCAAACTGTCAGAGGAATTTCCAGTCACAACAGGAGTCAAACAGCGATGTCGTCTTTCACCTCTCTTGTTCCTTCTAGTATTTGATTGGGTCAAAAAAGAAGCTTACTCTAATTCAGGAAAAGGAATTCAATGGACTTTCACACGAAAGTTAGAGGATCTGAAATTCTCAGATGTTATAGCCTTATTATTACACAGACTACAGGATATGCAAGAAAAGGTCACGGCTTTAAGTGAAGTAGGAAAAAGAGTAGGCCTCAAAATAAACCACCAAAAACAACAAAAGTACTAAAAGCAAACAACTAACAAAATGGAGACATAGAACTGGATTCTCAGACCATAAACCAAGTAGATAGTTTTATATACATTGGGAATGTAGTCAGTGCATCAGGTGGAACAAAGGAAGACATTAAACGTCATATAAATCTAATGCGCCAGACATTTACACACCTAAAACCAACCTGGAAATCTCCCAACAACTCTAACAAGACTAAAATAAGAATCTTTAATGCCAACTGTAAGGCAGTGTAAGGTTCTTAAACATGGAGAACAACTGAAGCATCAACACAAAAATATTTCAGACCTTCATCAACAGATGTCTGATATATATCCTGAAAATACAGCGGCGTGACAAAATAGAAATAAACAACTGTGGGAGGTGGGTGAACAGAGAAATATAGAGGTGCAGATCTTAGAGAGAAAGTGGAGATTGGTCACACTCTTAGAAAAGATATCAACAACAGAGCTAGACAACCCTAAGAGTGGAACCCCCAGGGCACAAGATGTAGAGGAAGACCAAAAAGAACGTGGCCAAGCAGTATACTAGATGAAGCCAGGAGGACAGGAAAGAGCTGGAAAACTATTACAAAAACTAAAGAATTGACCGTGGACAGCAAAGAAAGATGATGATGACGATGAAACGTTATCTCTAGCACAGGGGTTCTCAACTGTGGGTCGCAACCCCCTTGGGGGTCGAATGATGGTTTGTCAGGGGCCAGGGGTCGCCTAAGACCATTATAAATATTGATGTATTTTGTTGTGAATAGTAACGTGTAAAACTTGGCATTCTATTGTTTTAAAATTATCCTACAATGTCAACTACATAAATCTGGATCAAGTGTTTGCTGGCAAATCCCAAGTAGCGCCTACTTCATCCATAAATATAATTTTTCGAAACACGAGTTATCCTGCCAGTTATAAAGTGTAAGTACAGAAGAAGAAAAAACTAGAAGCCTTGTGATCTCTCAGAGACCGTACCGAGAAATCCTGATCTAGTGCAGCAGAAACAGAAAGACAAGTCTCAATACTATTGTAGGCCTAGCATTGTAAATTATTGTCCATACTTGCTTGTCCGTAATTCGCAATGCTTTTTTATTTTCTCATATAAGTATGTAACATAAAAATGGTGAATAAGTTAAAATTAGCGATAGAAATGTAAATAAATGTAATTTAAAGATTTTATTTATTAGTTATTTAATCGTAATTGGGACTACAATTTTATAATATTACCAAAAGCACATTTTATTATGCTTATGAAAGAAAATAATTTTACGGCTGGGGGTCGTTGCATAGCGTGAAAGTGTAAAAAAGGTTCGCCGAACTAAAAAGGTTGAGAATCGCTGCTCTAACACATCTGTCCCCCCCCCCCCCCCCCCGTTTTCACACAGTTGATGTATCCAAAGGAGAAGCAGGTGCCGATACAGTTTGGGATCAACTGCGTTGTAGGTTCTGCCAGGGTGTAGCACTGAGTGCTGAAAGTTACGTATATAAAATGATATATAGTTCGTCCATCGTGGTTCGATGATGACAACTTTGTCATCCAGGGGGCTGAGGGCTTTGCACTGGGGTTTTATGCCTCCTCGTGTGGCTGGTGAGACCTATGTGAGCCAGGAATGTTCGGCCGCACACTGGACAGGCTATTCCAGCTGGAGCTAGTGTCGTTTGTCTTGCTTTTCTTTTCTGACGTTTTTCTTCAGCCAGCGTTGTTCTTTTTTCCTCAGCAACCTGTGCGCCAGTTTTCACAGCGCGACGCCATGATGCTCTGTCATGTGTCTCTGTCTCCCAGGTGGCTGGGTCTATGCTAAACGCCTCAGAGAAGCTTTGAGGGTGTCCCTGAAGCGCTTTCTTTGCCTACCTTGCGAGCGCTTTCCTTCGCTTAGTTGGCCATACAAGAATCGTTTAGGGATGCGGTGGTCTTCCATTCTGTAGACGTGACCTGCCCATCGCAGCTGGGACTGCATCAGGATTGTGTGGATGCTTTGCAGACACGCTCTTCGAAGGATGATACATAAATACGGAAGCGTATTGCGCGGGGCCCGGTCTGGGTAGGGATAAAGATAAGAAGTAAAAATTAGGGTTTGGTATTAGAAAAAAAATCCATCTTTGCTAACTATAAAATCACTGTCAAATTAATTTTACGAACAATCTACACTAGATGGAAGTTTTCTAACAAAAAGCCGATAAACATTCAGATGTGCATTTTAAATTTACTGTCGACTTGCAAAGTATTGCTTTTGATTTTTTTAAGAGGTCGAGCTAGATTTAGATCTATATTTGTAGGCCAGTGACTATTAAAGTAAATTAAATATTTGAACTTCTTGTTTTGGTTAAAATTATGCCTTATTATTACATTTCTATTTAATGAAAGCTGACAATGCTGGTTTTTTTTTAATCGCGGGTAGGATTCGCATTTTCCATGTTGCCAATTTTGTGTGTTTCTCAGAAAATTTGTACGAGTTGTCAGAAGATTTTAATAGTTTCAGATTTTAATGACTTTTTCGTATATTTGGGAAGCGTGGTTGAGAGGCCAAGTGCCTTTGAACTTGGCCTGTCTTGGCCACCTAGAATGGGTCTCGAGGTTCGACACCCGACTCCGGCAGAGTTGCGTTTACTGAGCGCCTAAAAGCAACACGGAAAACCAAAGCGCTCTGAGCATGCTATAAGCATGAAAGTATGAAAGTAGCGCAATATAAAAGCTATAATAATAAAAAAATAATGTTTTGCAATTCCAGGAACCCTATTAATAATAAGTTAAAATGGTTTAATTTAATGATTTACACCTAGAATTTGCGGGGCCTAGAAAGCGCGGGGCCCACTGCGGCCGCATAGGTTGCAGTGGCCTACGACCGGCTCTGCATGTAGGCCATAATTTCACATATACACGAATAGCGGAAATCAGAAAGGCAAAACACAGATTATAAAGTATGTTTTATGCATAGACATAAATAAATATAGACTGGAAAAAGGAAGTAGCTTCATGTAACTTGAAAACATGTATATCTATTGTATTCGGATTTCCGAATTATGAAAAGTTGCTTGATCTTCATTCTTAGAGATTAAACAAAACTATTGTAATACTTATATAGGTTATGGCTGAAATAGATGAGATGAATACTTAACTTTTATACTGCTCATAAATGATGTATAATAAAGTACACAAAATTGCAAGTCACAAATTTTCGTTTCATAAAACTCTTTAATCGGCCAGTCTATATTTATTTATGTCTATGGTTTTATGTTTATTATTGACTTGTTTTTATACACAAAACAAACTTGTGATTAAAGATTAATTTTTGCAATTTATCTTATTAGTTTGCAAACATTTCATGGGGAAAAAAAAAAGCTAACTAGATCCAGTAATCTAGTCAATACTACTGTCTTTTAGTGTTTCCGTCTCTGGATCTATAGATATATCACCAAACTAAAATTTATGTATTCGGATTAAATTTAAACATAAGCGTAAGCAGGATATTTTATTTTTTTTTACTTAGGGGAAGAAAATGGGGCGGGATCATAGACATAAATAAATATAGACTGGCCGAAGGAAGTAACTTCATGTAACTTGATAACATGTACATCTATTGTATTCGGATTTCCGAATTATGAAAAGTTGCATGATCTTCATTCTTAGAGATTAAACAAAGCTACACTGCCTCCTTATTTACAATATATATAGGTGTGTATCAAAGTTAAAAAAGCACTTTTATACTACTCATAAATGCTTTATAATACAGTACACAAAATTGCAAGTCACAAATTTTCGTTTCATAAAACTCTTTAATTGGCCAGTCTATATTTATTTATGTCTATGGGCGGGATATAAATGCTAATTTTGTAACTATCATTTATTAGATATTAAGAACAAAGTAATCGATCTTAAAAAAATAAAATAAAGTTAACAGTTCCATAAAGAAGGAATGGACTTTTTGAAATTAATTTTTGAAAAACAATTTTCCATTTAATTATTGATTAAGTTATTCATGCTCAATACAAAGTCATGCTATCTTTAAAATAAAACAATTAATAGAAAGTTTTAATGCAAAGAAGTGAATTATATATACTTTGCAAACGGGGAAACTAGGAAACAAAAGCTTTGACTGGAATGAAGATGTTTGTTTCCCCGTCGTAGTTTTTTTCCTTTAACCGTAACAATTTTAGAATTCAAGATAAAAATTTGTAAGATAGTATGAAAATAATAGAAAGAAAGAATTAATTAAAGAAAAAAACTGTTGGTAAATTTAAACGGTGTTTTCAGAAAGTCTTTTTTCCTTATCGGCCACATTGAACAATTTTTCTTCCATTGACATCTTTTCTTTATTTTCCATTGACCTCTTTTCTTTATTTTCCATTGACCTCTTTTTGGGTATCCAAATACCACGAGTTTCAGAAGAGTCCAATGCTTGATTAGCCGACTTTTTTTCAATCTCTCTGCGGTAAAAGACAGAAAGACCACTGGTAGATTCTAAAGGCTTGTTATCGGCATCATGAATGTTTCTTTCTTCCATTGACCTCTTTTTGGGGAACCGCAAACCACGAGTTTCAGAATTAGAGTCCAATGCCCGATTAGCCGACTTTTTTTCAATCTCTCTGCTGTAAAAGACAGAAAGACCATTGCCTCCACTGGTAGATTCTAAAGGCCTGTTATCGGCATCATGAATGTTTCTTTCTTCCATTGACCTCTTTTTGGGTATCCAATACCACGAGTTTCAGAAAGAGAGTCCAATGCCCGATTAGCGATTTTACTTGTTATTTCTTCTTTAGCCTGTAAATAGAAAAGGCAATGAAGAAATTTTAATGTTGTTTTATTTAACCTTTACTGATAAAGTCTACTGATAAAGTCTACTGATAAAGTCTACTGATAAAGTCTACTGATCAAGTCTACTGATAAAGTCTACTGATAAAGTCTACTGATAAAGAAATGGTGTATTTACTAAATTAAAAAGGGTATACGTATATATCTATCTATCGTTATATATATATATGTATATATGGTTCATCTCGAACACTTTCTCTTGTGGCTGTGGAGCCCTATTTCGGAGAGCCTCTCCCGTCCACATATATTGCAGGTCAAGGTGGCTTTAGCTTTGATGGTAGAGGAGCCGGGCATTTTCAAGAGCTGAGGCCCACATATATTGCAGATTAAGGTGGCTTTTGCTTTGGTGGTAGAGGAGCTGGCCATTTTCAAGAGCTGAGGCCCACATATATTGCAGGTCAAGGTGGCTTTTGCTTTGATGGTAGAGGAGCTGGCCATTTTCAAGAGCCGAGGCCCACATATATTGCAGGTCAAGGTGGCTTTTGCTTTGGTGGTAGAGGAGCTGGCCATTTTCAAGAGCTGAGGCCCACATATGTTGCAGGTCAAGGTGGCTTTTGCTTTGATGGTAGAGGAGCTGGCCATTTTCAAGAGCCGAGGCCCACATATATTGCAGGTCAAGGTGGCTTTTGCTTTGGTGGTAGAGGAGCTGGCCATTTTCAAGAGCTGAGGCCCACATATATTGCAGGTCAAGGTGGCTTTTGCTTTGGTGGTAGAGGAGCTGGCCATTTTCAAGAGCTGAGGCCCACATATGTTGCAGGTCAAGGTGGCTTTTGCTTTGGTGGTAGAGGAGCTGGCCATTTTCAACAGCTGAGGCCCACATATATTGCAGGTCAAGGTGGCTTTTGCTTTGGTGGTAGAGGAGCTGGCCATTTTCAAGAGCTGAGGCCCACATATATTGCAGGTCAAGGTGGCTTTTGCTTTGATGGTAGAGGAGCTGGCCATTTTCAAGAGCTGAGGCCCACATATATTGCAGGTCAAGGTGGCTTTTGCTTTGATGGTAGAGAAGCTGGCCATTTTCAAGAGCTGAGGCCCACATATATTGCAGGTCAAGGCGGCTTTCGCTTTGATGGTAGAGGAGCCGGGCATTTTCAAGAGCTGAGGCCCACATATATTGCAGGTCAAGGTGGCTTTTGCTTTGATGGTAGAGGAGCCGGCCATTTTCAAGAGCTGAGGCCCATGTTTTCTCGCTGTGGTCAGTATCAATGTTCACTGATCCTAAATCGCTTTTTATCACATCAACGTAACGGAGGTGGGGGCGACCAGTGTTTCTTGAGCCAGACGCAAGTTGCCCGTACTGAATGATTTTCGGGATGCGATTGTCCTCCATCAGGCGAACATGTCCAAGCCAGCGCAGGCGGCGTTGCCTGAGGACTGTAAGGCCCCTTCTCTCTAGGATCTTAGTATTACACACTCTTACTTTCCATGTTATTTTTAAAATCCTTCGAAGGCAGCGCAAGTGGAATGAGTTTAGTTTTCTCTCTTGCTTTGTGTAGGTAGTCCACGACTCACTGCCCGTACAGTAGCGTGCTAAGAACGCATGCCTTGTAGACCTCCATTTTGGTCGCTGTGGTGAGCTTCTGGTTTTCCCAAACTCTAGCGAAGGTGGATGCTCCTATGCGTTTTTCTATCTCCTCTTCTAGAGGCAGATCACCTTGAATTGTAGATCTAAGGTAGCTAAATTCATATATATATATATATATATATATATATATATATATATATATATATATATATATATATATATATATATATATATATATATATATATATATACTATAGTAATATACTGTTATAACCCTAGTGGCGGACTGAAAGGGTTAATGTGTGTGCGGCCTACTGACACACATGATTCGGGCCAATCACACAGGTCAAGGGCTGCGAGAGACAAGAGTTTTAGAATGGACAGTTGAGTCCAGGACAGCAAGCAGTGAGGATGGTGTGTTGAGTCCTCGAAAATGTAGCTGTACGAGCTAGAGAGACTTGTAGTGATTAGTTAGGCAGTTCTGCTGTGTAGCAAAGCATTTGAAGTTAGTGTAGCCAATTGTGTTTATTGGCTGCTATCGATATAATTGTAATTAAACCGCCACATTGTTTATTGAAGCTCTTGTTGTCAAGTTCTTACAGTGTCTCAAGGCCAGATAGAGAAGAACGTAACAATACTATACAATATACTTTAGTAATATACTGTACAATATACTATACAACATGGGCATAGCCAGGATTTTGTTTTGGGGGGTTTAGAGGGGGGATTTTTGTTCTCTCCCCCCCCCTTTTCGCCCCCTCCCGAAAAATCTCCAATTGGTTTGCGAATGATATGGCGAAGCGTTATCGATGATCACAATCTTTTCAAGCACTTATTTGTGAGGAATCGTGGGGAAACAAATGTTACTCGTCTCCTTGATGAACGTCTATGCTGCCGGACACCTTAAGTTGGTTTTGGATAAACTTCACACGAATTAACATAGCTACTAGATTCATGGGTTTCTTTAAAAAAATGGTTAATTGTCTATTTCCTTTTTTTAACTCTTTCTCTCCGTAATTATTTACCACATTCTGATGGAGTCAACGTGTGTATCGTCGGTTAGGAGAGAAAGAGTTAAGTTAACCTTTTTTATGTGGCCCGCGACACGAGTGTCGGACATTAAAATGGCCCGCCGGCCGGGTAAAAGGTTGAGCATTTCTGATGTAGAGCATTAACCTTAGACCACTCGGCTGTGGAACCGAACTGTCGAATGTTCAATTCCTATTCCAGACACCGGGAACTTCTTAGGAATGAAATCTAGACTGACACACTAGGAAAAAGGGACGAGTAAGAATAAAAGCTGTTGGTCATTGTGCTGGTCACATAACACTCTCATGAACAGTCATCTGCAAGGGAACAGGTATAAATAAGGACACAGGTGTTCTTTGCTGTCTTAAAATTGGAAGCGTTTTGTTTCAAAGTCAATTCGTTAATGGATGGGCATTATTCACATCAGTATTATAAGTTTAATACGGAGATTATCTTAATAAGCTTGCTATCGGTCTTACACAGAAAGGGATCGCGATGATAGGTGCGTAGGCACATTTGGATTATATAGATCATCATGCTATATATTTCTACAAAGCGCCCTTGTCAGTACATCAAACTGATCGTAGATCATAATCTCAAGATTAGAGTTTAAACCCCTTAGCTCTGTCAATGTAAAGCATGACAGCTATAAGTAAAGGATAATGCTTAGTAAACGTCTTATGTGTGCGATTTAGGATAATCCTGAAGATAGAAGAGTGGATGTTTTTTGGTTGGATTTTCTGTGGCATTTTACGTCTCTGTGACAAGTCGGATTAAGATATTGGCCGTTTTGGGTGTCTAGGGGATTTTATAGTGTGAGAATCCTTACTTGCACATATAAACTACAAGCACAGCGTTATAATGCAGGCAACAAATACTATATTTAGATGTAAACTTATGTACAGTTTATTATACAAAATAAGATAATGAAGGTGAAATGCTGTACAGTTGCTAGTATGGGATCTAGCTTATTTACATATATAAGACTATCATCATCAGATATTAGAACCAAGTGGTCTGAGTGTCATTAGGCTGGTTGCTTAGCTTTTGGTCCGGTGCTGCACTGGTGAGACTGGTGTGGCTGATACTGATGCTGTCTGCTGGTGGGCTGGCGTAGTGGATCCAGGCTCCGGGTGCAGTCCAACTTGTATGGTTGCAGAGCTAAGCTGCGTCTACCAATCAGTTAAGCCAGTGACGGGTCTGTGGCTAGCGTTGTTACTTGGACTCTCGAAGTATGAGTAGGACTGATGTCTACAGATCTGGTGCCAGCAAATCTGTTATCAGCTAGAGGTTGCTAAGATTTCAGGTGGAAGTAGCCTATAGATAAAAGCTGCAACGATATGATGTATACGTCGGTTTAGCCATAATGATGACACTGGGAGGTAGATGCCTTTCCGTGAAGGACATCTTCAGTCTTATGTAGAGAAACTATAAGCTAGTTTCTTAAATATCAAAGGGAACTAACAAATGAATAAAGTGTCCCATTAAGTGAGATAATAATAATAATGGGGACTCCCATAAAGGTAAATAACAAACAGTAGTAAGTGATATATGATAAGTAATATAGGTGACGTTCACCAATCACGGTGAGTAGCAAGTACATACATCACTAAGATAAATGAGATGAAAGGGGAAAGGGGAGATCAACGTCTGATACTCGCCCATAAGTAAACATAGAGCATAAGTAAATACATACTCAGTAATAAGACATGTTTACATAAATGTTTGGATAATTCCCTGCCAAGGAATTAATCAATGATAATATATTGAAGGCTCGTGCTGAGCGCTAATATATCAGAGTCTAATTAATGATAGTTAAAGAGCTAAATACATCTGGTAAGAATTGGTAATAAATTCTAGTCCAAATGGCTTGAACATTTAGCCATAAAGGTCATGATATAAAATATAAGTATACAGTAATCTACTTACATTATCCATGATAAGAATGCACAAGTAGGTACACAAATAATGTAGTAATAAATGCACAAATATATATATACATTACTAAGTAAAATGGTTCTCAAGCACTTTACTAAGTTACATACCACCAATCCAAAGTGAAATAAGGGAATGAAAATAGTCTAGAGCTCAAGCAAGAGATAGATGTGCTCCCTGTGGGCTCTCCAGCGTGAATGAGATCGGACGACGAAGTTTGTCCATATACACGTGGATAGAAAAGGGGGGGGGGGTGAGTGGCGGGAGACAAGTGCAAAGGTGGTCTAGACTACCTGGCGTCTTTGACAAAGAGATCATCGCTTGACCGTGACGGCGTTTCCGGTAGATAGACATTGCGCGAAGGCGCGAGTTGAAAGTCCAGGAAATCATCCCAGGTGGTCAGGTGGATTATGAAGGGGAGATTATCAGAGCTCGGCACATCAAGGGAGATTATATTATGATAATGGCTAGTGCTAGACGAACAGCGTTGCCCGAGGCGTTGAGTTGAATGGGCACTTTGAAGTGACCAGCCGCTCCCGGAAGGGGGGGGGGAGGGGGTCAACGGATGTTTGCCACGATAGATGGAGGGAGTGTACTCTTGTCAAGAGTCTAGTGTGACACGTGTCAAAGTGGGGATAGTAAAAAGTGACATCGCTGCCATAGGGGGTGGGGGTTGGATTGGAGGGGTGGTGGCTGTGTTTTTAGCGCTTGATTGGCTAAATTAATAAAATTGATGATTAATAGCGAGTAAATAAATTAATTAAATGCTTAGACCTGAGTGATATCTTGAGTGAGCTAAAACGGTTCGTCACAACCCTCCCTGCGTAAGATAGGTCTTTGTTAAAAGATCTATAAAGTGCTAACGTTGATATCGCTCAAGTTTCGTCTACTGTAGGTCGTAGCATTTAAGAAAATTTTTCCCAGAGTTAAGAGGTTGCCAAGGTCCAGAGGGGTGTCCGTCCTAAGAGTCCGCTGTCGCCTATGTTCTGTCCGCAGGCGGAATGCCACGTGGAAGGAGCAATTCTGGAAACCTGGGGAAATAGGCCGGGTGGATAGGATTGGGTACATCTCCTTCTTGGGGCAGACCAGTAAGTGGGATGGACGTTATGGCGGAGGGCCCAATGCGCGTATGTTGGACGGGGCTTATCTCTAAATCCATAGTGAGGCGTTTCTTCGTGAGTGCACTTGATCGGCTCACCTCTAATTTTCCAGACACGGTCAATGTCAGGGAAGAGTGGCCTTAAAGTGTGGGTGGAGCCGTGATGAGGCCCACTTTCACGAGAGTGAAAGTTCACTTTCCTCTGTGACTTCCTGGCAGGATCAGTGCCAGGGATGAGTGGTTTGATAGCTGAAGAGCGGGAGTTACAAGAACTGTCACGAGTGTAGGTATTTCGCTTACCTCGTGACTTCCTAGCAGTGCCAGTGCCAGGGATGAGCGGTTTGATTGCTGAGGAGCAGGGGTTAAACGGACCTTCACGAGTGTAGTTATTACGCTTACCTCTTGATTTCCCGGCAGTGTCAGTGCCAGGATGGCGCGGCTTGAGCTTGGCTGAGGAGCCAGTAAAGGATTTGTCACAATGGCGAGCCTCGTCCGGGATTTACCCAACTAATACTTCAAGCACAGCAGGCAACTCCCCAGTATTTTAACTATCATCATTGTTAGAGCACAAGACTATAGAGTGTCATTCAGAGCTATTTTAATTTTCTAATTTTGTATTGCTGTAATTGTACTTCTTTTACAGGTTCTTAAGCACCAAACAAAGGTTAATACCACCTTTCATATTACTCTTAAGTAATTGCTTTCAGCAGCTCCGTCATCGTCTCCACCTCTTACTCTACCTTCCGCTTTTCCCCCCTCATTACCCACCACTCACCATCCTAGCACCCCTCACCACCATGGCCAGTGGCACACGCTCCAAAGCGGACTCTGACATGGAACAAAAAATAGCTGAACTCAGAGAACTCGCGGCCCTCATATATGACGATGAGGCAAAGCAGAAAGAATTTGTGAGGGCAGAATTTGAGAAGGAGAAGAAAAGGGAACATGAAATAGCTATGGAAAGAGAGAGAAGGAAAATAGAAGTAGCCATAGCCAAAGAGAAGGAAATACTAGAAATCAGAGATAGCTATAGACCGCAGAGTTTGGAGCTGAACAGCACATCCGCAAGACAAGACCAGGAAGCAGAGGAGAGTAAGACCATGGCTCATGTCCCAACTGTGTACACTGCCCAAACGGACACAGAAGTTACTGCTAAGGATGAAACATTCATGCCTGATACCTCTCCTCTCAACAATACCACATTGTCTACTCAGCCCGACCCTCCTGCTCAGTCTAATAGCCTCTGCGATGCCCCAATTCAGCCAATGCCATCGAGCAAATCCCCACCTAAAAAAGCACCAATCCAACAACCAGCCACGCACGAAAACTGTAATCGCCCAGCATGTAAGCCTCGTCATAACCAGAACGAAGCCCACCGTGACTGTAACAACAGCACGCGTGGCAACAAACCTAGCCAAGCCTACCATGACTGCAACAACAGCATGAGTAGCCGCAAATCTAACCGCAACCGCCAAAAGCAGCAGGCCCCACAGACCATTTCAGTAATGACCTCGGTCCTCAAACCCTCTGTGACTAATCAGCAAACACAGACTGATAGAACAGCGGGCGACTCATACGTCATATCAACACTGACTGTGGCCCCTGAACCCACTTCTCTTGGCCTAACGGAAACGGAAGTCCTACCGTTACTTCCTCAAACTGTCTCATCTCCCCCTGGGATAGAGACCATTCTGGTAAATGGGCGGTACGTCCGATCCTTATTTGACACAGGCTGTGCGGTAAGTTCAGTTATCCGCAAAGCACTGGTTGACCCAGCTGATCTCACAGACAGAACTGTGACGATTCAGTCCATTGACCGTGAGATCCCTCCAAAGGTTCTTCCTATTGCTAGGGTCCATGTAGAGTGCAAGTACGTGCATGGTACCATTGAGGCAGTTGTCATGGAATCGCCAGTGTATGACTTCATTCTAGGCTCCAGGTACATACCTCTAGGAGTTGTCAATAAACCATACTTCTCTCTGCCCGTCGGTAGAACGACAAAGCAGAAAGGTGGCAGCAACCAGCCGGTTGGAAGCCCTGGTCGCCACTCTAACAAATCCTTTACTGGCTCCTCAGCCAAGCTCAAGCCGCGCCATCCTGGCACTGACACTGCCGGGAAATCAAGAGGTAAGCGTAATAACTACACTCGTGAAGGTCCGTTTAACCCCTGCTCCTCAGCAATCAAACCGCTCATCCCTGGCACTGGCACTGCTAGGAAGTCACGAGGTAAGCGAAATACCTACACTCGTGACAGTTCTTGTAACTCCCGCTCTTCAGCTATCAAACCACTCATCCCTGGCACTGATCCTGCCAGGAAGTCACAGAGGAAAGTGAACTTTCACTCTCGTGAAAGTGGGCCTCATCACGGCTCCACCCACACTTTAAGGCCACTCTTCCCTGACATTGACCGTGTCTGGAAAATTAGAGGTGAGCCGATCAAGTGCACTCACGAAGAAACGCCTCACTATGGATTTAGAGATAAGCCCCGTCCAACATACGCGCATTGGGCCCTCCGCCATAACGTCCATCCCACTTACTGGTCTGCCCCAAGAAGGAGATGTACCCAATCCTATCCACCCGGCCTATTTCCCCAGGTTTCCAGAATTGCTCCTTCCACGTGGCATTCCGCCTGCGGACAGAACATAGGCGACAGCGGACTCTTAGGACGGACACCCCTCTGGACCTTGGCAACCTCTTAACTCTGGGAAAAATTTTCTTAAATGCTACGACCTACAGTAGACGAAACTTGAGCGATATCAACGTTAGCACTTTATAGATCTTTTAACAAAGACCTATCTTACGCAGGGAGGGTTGTGACGAACCGTTTTAGCTCACTCAAGATATCACTCAGGTCTAAGCATTTAATTAATTTATTTACTCGCTATTAATCATCAATTTTATTAATTTAGCCAATCAAGCGCTAAAAACACAGCCACCACCCCTCCAATCCAACCCCCACCCCCTATGGCAGCGATGTCACTTTTTACTATCCCCACTTTGACACGTGTCACACTAGACTCTTGACAAGAGTACACTCCCTCCATCTATCGTGGCAAACATCCGTTGACCCCCTCCCCCCCCTTCCGGGAGCGGCTGGTCACTTCAAAGTGCCCATTCAACTCAACGCCTCGGGCAACGCTGTTCGTCTAGCACTAGCCATTATCATAATATAATCTCCCTTGATGTGCCGAGCTCTGATAATCTCCCCTTCATAATCCACCTGACCACCTGGGATGATTTCCTGGACTTTCAACTCGCGCCTTCGCGCAATGTCTATCTACCGGAAACGCCGTCACGGTCAAGCGATGATCTCTTTGTCAAAGACGCCAGGTAGTCTAGACCACCTTTGCACTTGTCTCCCGCCACTCACCCCCCCCCCCCTTTTCTATCCACGTGTATATGGACAAACTTCGTCGTCCGATCTCATTCACGCTGGAGAGCCCACAGGGAGCACATCTATCTCTTGCTTGAGCTCTAGACTATTTTCATATATAAGACTATCATCATCAGATATTAGAACCAAGTGGTCTGAGTGTCATTAGGCTGGTTGCTTAGCTTTTGGTCCGGTGCTGCACTGGTGAGACTGGTGTGGCTGATACTGATGCTGTCTGCTGGTGGGCTGGCGTAGTGGATCCAGGCTCCGGGTGCAGTCCAACTTGTATGGTTGCAGAGCTAAGCTGCGTCTACCAATCAGTTAAGCCAGTGACGGGTCTGTGGCTAGCGTTGTTACTTGGACTCTCGAAGTATGAGTAGGACTGATGTCTACAGATCTGGTGCCAGCAAATCTGTTATCAGCTAGAGGTTGCTAAGATTTCAGGTGGAAGTAGCCTATAGATAAAAGCTGCAACGATATGATGTATACGTCGGTTTAGCCATAATGATGACACTGGGAGGTAGATGCCTTTCCGTGAAGGACATCTTCAGTCTTATGTAGAGAAACTATAAGCTAGTTTCTTAAATATCAAAGGGAACTAACAAATGAATAAAGTGTCCCATTAAGGGAGATAATAATAATAATGGGGACTCCCATAAAGGTAAATAACAAACAGTAGTAAGTGATATATGATAAGTAATATAGGTGACGTTCACCAATCACGGTGAGTAGCAAGTACATACATCACTAAGATAAATGAGATGAAAGGGGAAAGGGGAGATCAACGTCTGATACTCGCCCATAAGTAAACATAGAGCATAAGTAAATACATACTCAGTAATAAGACATGTTTACATAAATGTTTGGATAATTCCCTGCCAAGGAATTAATCAATGATAATATATTGAAGGCTCGTGCTGAGCGCTAATATATCAGAGTCTAATTAATGATAGTTAAAGAGCTAAATACATCTGGTAAGAATTGGTAATAAATTCTAGTCCAAATGGCTTGAAAATTTAGCCATAAAGGTCATGATATAAAATATAAGTATACAGTAATCTACTTACATTATCCATGATAAGAATGCACAAGTAGGTACACAAATAATGTAGTAATAAATGCACAAATATATATATACATTACTAAGTAAAATGGTTCTCAAGCACTTTACTAAGTTACATACCACCAATCCAAAGTGAAATAAGGGAATGAAAATAGTCTAGAGCTCAAGCAAGAGATAGATGTGCTCCCTGTGGGCTCTCCAGCGTGAATGAGATCGGACGACGAAGTTTGTCCATATACACGTGGATAGAAAAGGGGGGGGGGGTGAGTGGCGGGAGACAAGTGCAAAGGTGGTCTAGACTACCTGGCGTCTTTGACAAAGAGATCATCGCTTGACCGTGACGGCGTTTCCGGTAGATAGACATTGCGCGAAGGCGCGAGTTGAAAGTCCAGGAAATCATCCCAGGTGGTAAGGTGGATTATGAAGGGGAGATTATCAGAGCTCGGCACATCAAGGGAGATTATATTATGATAATGGCTAGTGCTAGACGAACAGCGTTGCCCGAGGCGTTGAGTTGAATGGGCACTTTGAAGTGACCAGCCACTCCCGGAAGGGGGGGGGAGGGGGTCAACGGATGTTTGCCACGATAGATGGAGGGAGTGTACTCTTGTCAAGAGTCTAGTGTGACACGTGTCAAAGTGGGGATAGTAAAAAGTGACATCGCTGCCATAGGGGGTGGGGGTTGGATTGGAGGGGTGGTGGCTGTGTTTTTAGCGCTTGATTGGCTAAATTAATAAAATTGATGATTAATAGCGAGTAAATAAATTAATTAAATGCTTAGACCTGAGTGATATCTTGAGTGAGCTAAAACGGTTCGTCACAGTCTCGAGAGACGATCTACTAACTAAAGAGGCCAATCCTTGATACACAGCTGCGATCGCAGGTTGGGCATATATAATCACCTGGCGCCGTTGCATTTTCACCCTTCTTTCTGCTTTGGTTGGATAGGCTGAAGATTTTTGGATGAAACCACACTTCCGGTTTTTCCAATCTCTTGGCCTAAGTTTAGCAAAGGTCGACGTAACCTTCCCTATGTTTTTGTTTTAAATCTTTTGATTGGACAGGTCAAATTCATTTGTAGATCCCAGAATTCAAATACGGCTTCTAGTTTGTTTTCACCAAAGAGGGTGGACTTGTAGCAGCTGGCCTCATCACATTTGTTTTCTTGGTGCTTCTAGTTAGCCAATACTCTCTGCAGGCCTGAGAGAGGCAGGAAATGTGTGACTGAAGCTCCCCCTCTTTTAAAATTGTTTTTATCAACTCTGTCTGTTTGTCTGTCTGGCCAAGATTTTGTATACGTTATTTCTCCAAAACCCAATCTCGGATCACGCTGAAATTTTGCACAATTATTTTTTTTTACCTGGCATCACAAGAATCAATTTTAAAAATGCATCTATTAGTTAATTAACTATTGGTAATTTATTATTTTGTTTGGTATCTCAAACAAGAGAAAGGATTTGTACTAGACTGAAGTGGTGGTATAAGCTGAATTAGTTCCCTTTATAGGTTGTCTTCTGAAGCTTAGTGAACACAAACATGAAATAGAAACAATAGATAACTATTCAATCTTCGCTTGTAGAGTGGTTACCGCGTTGGCTTGAGAAGCCTAGGAAGGCTTAAGCCGACAAGTTCGAATTTAGTTCGTTCTCTTTTTTAAAAGAAAAAATAAATTTAGAAAGCAATCATCCAGATACGCCTTTCTTGTCCCCTACCCTTGGTCCAGACAAGTGATAGAATCCTAGCATTGAGAAAGCTAAAAGCATGAAACTACTAAAAAACAACAACAATTGGTAAAATATTTAATTCTTTCTCTCCGTAATTATTTCTGTAAGTTTTAAATGAATTCTTCCTTTTACCCATTACTATTTCACTCCCCTGTTATGATTAAGCTTCAATGGCTTTGTCCTTTGTTATTAGAAAATGTTTTATTTGGTATAGAATTAAAGGGGAATGCAGGCTCTTTTTATACAAAACATAATTAAGTCTATAAAATTTAACATTAATTTAATTTAATGAGGTCAAATCAACGTTGGTGTCGTCAATTAGGAGAGAAAGAGTTAAAATGGCAGAGATCTATTATTGATTGTCTACATCTACTACACATTTAATTACATGACGAGTTCAAACTAATTGATACAACTACGCTTAATATAAGCATTTTCTTTTAAAAGTTGTTTTTAAAAAAATGTTTTGTTGTTTGTTTATTACTTTCTTCTTGAAGAAGTCAGCTTTTCTGCTGCTGAGCAAATAAGCTAGTTTGCAGTCTGTTACTTTAAAAAAGTATACTTAGCAGTATCTACCGTACTGGTTGAAACATAGTTTAATTATATATATATATTTATATATATATATATACATATATATTTATATTTATATATATATACCAGAGCTTACACAATTCATACATTAAACTATCAAAATATCATGCTATATTTTCAATACATCTGTACATCATTTTAAAACTATTTTAAATATTAGCTAAAATGGAATACAAATAGTAATGTGAAAATGTTTGTAAAATGTTTGACATATCTCAGACGTTCCTTCAGTCCTAGTCCAACCCTCCTGAAGGGCGACGGGGGGATGGCAGCGGGCAGGGTATGAACCCGGGACGACCAACAAACAACCGAATGACTGTCCAGCGCGCATACCGCACGACCAGGCAGTCATCCATAGAAGAGAATGGGCTTCCTCCCCAAACGTCATAACGGTTTATTTAAGGTCCTTAGAGAAGATGGAGAAGTTTAGTGTGTTAATATTAGAAGATATTACGTCATTGTTTGTTGTCTATGTTTTATGCGAAAGCAAAGAATCGGACGGAAATAACAAGTTAGTTATATATGTCTACCTTGATAAAGACAGTCTCGTTATTATCATTATTAATTAGTAACGTCTACAGTAATTTATTATTAATCTGTGACAACAGAACATTAGGAGGTTGTTGTTATATCTTTCAATGCTTCTAATAATTTTCCCTTGTGTTTTATGGATATAATTGAAACATTTTCTCTCTCTCTCTACTTTAACTCTGTACGCCCTTCAAGTGGATTGACACTTACTCTCAAGCTTAGGGATCTACTGCAAAAGTGACTTAAGCCTATTGAAAGTCACTTATGAAAGTGTATAATACCTAGCCGACACCCGATTTTTGGCACTTTGGTTCGACTGTTGGGACGCTTCCGATAAAGGCCATGACCTCCACAGGCATTTGAGTAAACCAGGATGCGAGGTGGCTACTTCATCGTGCGGAACAAGCCGTCCTAGCCCAGCTCAGAGTAGCTCACTGTCCAAGTGGTATATACTTCGGACGGTTTCGAGAAAACTACGACACACGGTGACGCCACGGCATAGAGGACGAAGAAACAGCAGACGACATTCTTTATGAAAGTCGCATTCTACATGAAGGGCGAACGGGACAAGGATATGATAGAGAGAGAACTGGTTCGTGTGCGGCATTTGGTCTGTCCTTGTAAGGGCAAGGTAACCTTAGAATTCACTGCCAGCTTCCTTTCACGTGCTCTAAGGGAGTAATTCTCTTACTGATGGGGTTTCTGATTTGTATTAAAAGTGTTAGAATATTAAACAAAGCATATAAATTAATAAACATATTTTTATTTGTAAAATACATTAATAAACTATTTAATGTTATTTCACCGTGGTTAGACCACTATTGGAATATGCATCCAATGTTTGGGACCACTTGAACTCAGAAAAACATCAAGAAACCTGAACAAACGCGAAAAAGTGCCGTGGGATTTAAAACAAATGAGTAATTGCATTTGACTGGAGTGACAGCATTAGTGAAATCATTAAACTTAGGAGACACTAAATGAGAAAAGATTAGCTAGTTGAAGAGCAATAATACATAAAACACTGGCCCAGAATTAATCACAATTACAAGGACACAATATAATAAAACTTAGAAACACAAATAAAGCCACATTTCTTAAATCCATTATGCTGGGACAAATTCGTACAAAGTTCTCCATCTTACCTGGTTCATTAGAGCACAGACAGACTGCCTGAATCAGCAATTAACAATTACAAATACAAAAAAAAAACAAAAAAACAAAAAAACAACTGTTTGACTTATAGATATCGTAACTTACCAATACACTGACCACTACCGCAAACATAACGATGGCTGAGTAGATAGTTTCTGTACTAAGCATTGTAATGGTTGCTAGTTCAAACTCTCTACGCCTTGGATATAACACAGACTTTGAATAAAACAGAAAGTTTGGCAAATAATTGTGTCTCAATGTCAGAAATAATTTTTCGCAAAATCTTTTTTTTTTCTTCTTTTTTTTTCCTTTATTTTTTATTTTTGACTAATAAAGCTAAAAAAAAAATAAATTTTTAATTACTTTTCGAAACTTCAGACTCTTTCTCTCTCTCTCTCTTCCTTTTTTTTTTTTTGCTTCAAAAACAAACTCGAAGTGTCTCAACTGTCTTTACACACCCCCCAGGTCTCAAGTACATTACATAGAAGGCCTCTCTGAGGTTTTATAGGGTTAACTTGTCTCACGTGCGCATGCAGTTCCACAGCTCAGAACGAGTCGAAAAGTTCGATCAGCAACTTTTTTCAGTGGGTATCCTTGTTATGAATTCCATTAGTCTCCCCTTTCAAGAGCAACAGTTTGAGAGCTTTAGTTTTTGATTTTACGAATCTTAGTCGGCTTATTCATCAATATAAAATGACATCTTTAAAAACAAAACAAAACAAAAAGTTTTTTACAAAGCTCACTGGAGAGATCTACGGTCTAAAGGGCAGATGATGTTAAGATCATCCGTTACTTTGACCAACGGTTAACGAACAGGGTGTCATGTGGCCAGCACAACGACCAACCGCTTTTACTTTCCCCAACTAAACTCAGGTACCCATCTTACCCATTAGAGTTGGGTGAACTCATGGGCGCCCTAAAACTACCGAAATTCAAAATACCAGTCATCACTGAGATTCGAACACAGGACCCCAGGATCGAAAGCCAAGCGCTTGATCACTCAGCCCCATGGTGATTTTCAAGTTCAACTAAAAAGTGTTAAGGAAGCTAGTTAAAATGATAAACTAATCAAAAATGTTTTAAACAGAAAGGTCTTATGTTCTTCTTGAATGTAGTGTAACATGTTGTCTGTTTGAGACCAATGGGGAGTGAGTTCCAAACCTTTGGTCACTGCACTAAAACGTACTGAACATTGATTACACAACTTCTAATGGACAGTTTCATATCTTGCACTATTCCTATAGCTTCAAACACATTTACATTTTGTTGCAAGAAGATGAAGAATTTTTATGATTGGAAATAGGTTTATCTTTTTTTTTTTTTTTTTTTTTGACATGCGTTCTTCTTACAATAAAACATCAGGGAAATGTGAGTGAATAAAGGAAAACGCTTCGCGTGGGGCTCCTTCGCGGACCCCGCTAGCAGAGCTTTCAGCTCGGTACTGCTGGTTGAAGTGGTACTGTTCCTCCACAACTATTTTCTGAAAGAAACTATTCAGGTCTACAAAACACGGAACAATTAGAAACCAAAGACTATTTTCAAATAAACAAAAGACCAGGGGCGTAGATAGAAATTCTGCATCGTTTGGAGCCCGGGGAGCTTGACCTTTTTTGGGAGCTCCTGCATTTTGAGTAATATTCAATTTTAAATGTAAAAAACACTCATTTGGGGGGCCACCCTCAAGTGGGGGCCCCGAGGGATTTTCAAATTCTCCCCCCTCCTCCTCAATCCTAGCTACGCCACTGCAAAAGCCTATCGCACTAGTTTTAATTAACATTTTGTAAATTCGTATTCCAAACACATTTTTAGTATATATGTGTAAAGAAAAACATAAATATAAAATTTACTTTTATGTCTTTAGTATTTATTTCATTTTCATTATATTTTTGTAGCGATCCCGGAATCCTCTGTCTCCACAGAGCCTCAGCTTGTTAAGGGGGAAAACTTTTGTTTTCATATAAGGTATGCCATTGGTAAACGTTTGAGAAACGCTGAGCTAATATGTGATGATATCAGTTTGATATCTCTTTGTAATTTATATATGTGATGATATCAGAGTTTAGAGGTAATCTCTTTGTAATTTAAGCCAAATCTTGTATAAGTCGACATGATAGAAATGACGTTGGTCACCGGTTAGGAGTGACATGTGGTCAACTGTCATTGTAACCTTGTTGTTTAAAAAGTTCATTTAAATATGGTAGTGTTGTGCGTGTGATTTTTTTAATTCGCTTTTTATAATGTGTTCTGAGCGGCGCCGACAAGTTATTCCAAATGTTATTAGATTTTGCATAGTTCCGTCGTAAAAACCATGTAGGATCTTCTAATTTAGTTTGAAGCTATTGAGCTTGTGTAGGAAAAGTAGCCGCTGGGCTGTTTTCTTTGCCAGAGTTCCAAGGAGGTCTTCCCGTGAGATCTTGTTATCTATGATGACGCCTAGATATTTATATGAATTCACTTGTATCGATGAAGTGTCTATCTGTAGTTCGTGTATCATTTGTTTATCCTTTCTGAAATCTATTTTAAGTTCTTTAGTTTTTGTGACATTCAAATCTAGAAAGTTGTCAGTGCATCAGTTTGTTTATTCTTCTATCCAGCTTCGATACTGAGTTTCGTCTTCTGAAATAAGACCGACTATGGCAGTATCATCAGCGAATTTAATGAGTTTAACTGAGTCATAGATGCTTCCTATGTCATTAGTGTAAAGAGTGTACAGTACAGAAAAAACCCTTACATAGTACTCGAGTTGATGATTTGATGTTGTTGACTTTAACATACTGGGGCCGTTGGGTTAAAAAGTTTAGAACCCGTGCTTGTACGTAAGGGCTGACATTTAAGTTACTCAGTTTGTTTATCATTAGATGTGGCTGTATGGTATTGAAAGCTGAGGAGAAAACTACAAAGAGAACTCGTGCATATGTTTTGGGTGTTTCGAGATGCTTATAAAGCTGGTCCAAAAGCAATAGAATTGCATCCTCAGTTCCTCTAGCTGCTTTATATGCAAATTGGTGAGGGTCTAGGCTGTTATTGACTTTTGCTACAAGTTGTTTAAGCATATATTTTTCAAAACATTTCGTAACTATAGGTGGAAATTATTTAAGCTATCTATTTTTTGGTTTCTTTACTGGTACAATCTCTGAAGTTTTCCAGATGTGTGGAATTACGCACGTTTGCAACGAGTGGTTAAAAATGTGAGAGTAGATAAAAGAGATTTGTTCCGCACATAGCTTGATCAGCTTGCCACTAATTTTATCTGGTCCAGAAGATTTTGTTACGTCTACTCTTCTAATCAATAAGGTCGCCACATCTTCAGCTACAAAATTGACGTAGGGTTCTTGTTTTTCTTGGGTCAGAGTGTTGAAAATTTCATTTTGTAGCTCAACTAAATTTTCTTTATCGAAACGAGAATAAAAATCATTGAGTTCGTTGGCAAATTTCTCCTCATCACCCACTGAAAGTCGTTCTCGTTTTGAGGCGCAGCCTGTTATTTTCTTTAATGCTTCCCAGCATGCTTTTGAGTTGTTATTTCCAAAGAAATTCTCAATTTTTTCTTTGTATGTTTTTTTCCCTTCAATTATTGCTTTTTTCGGTGCATCTTTAGCATTTATAAACTCTTCGTTGCTAGCCTTATATTTTGTTTTCTTTTCAATAATAAGTTTGATTTTTTTGGTCATTTTTTTTTCCATAGACTTGTATTGTTTTTGTTGGAATTATTGACTCCTCGCAGAATAATAGATACGAGTGGTAGACATTTTAATTCTTAAGTCTGTTTGAAAGTTATAGTTATATTTCATTGTCAAATAAATAAATATGTGCTTAAAGTAACTAACTCTAGGTGAAATTACCTAGCTGAAAATGCACTGATCGCAGTTCTAGGATATCTTTCCAGTACATTAGTTTTTTTTTTTTTAAAGAAAAACATTTTTTTTCCACTAAGATTTCTTGTACATATAAAGCAGAAATTTTAATGGCAGCTATTAGTATTCCATTGTTTCACGAGGCCATAGCTTGCGACCCATAGTCTATTAAAAAACGAAACTTTTCCCCAAAAAATCGGATAAACCCGTTTTCAGAGTATTTTATATTTGACATTAATATGTGGGCGGAAAGGGTAAACCCATTTTCACACTCTTATTATTTTTTTTTGTGACAAAATTTTGAAAAACATTGAACGGAATAGTCATTAACTACGGCCCGTAGGCCATATCCATCTACTGCCTTATCTAAGAAATGTAGGCCTACCTTTATCTTTGTGTTTTTCTGAGACTTTAATTAGGTTGCGTCTCGTGAAAATTATATGAAGTATTTTATGTATTATTGCTACTCTATGTTTTAGTGTTTTTACTTACGCACAATCATACATGTACACAATTCAACAGGTATACAATCATACATATACACAAACAATGGAAAGCAGGAAAACAAGACTTTGATAATAAAATATTGGCTGTGTTTATTATTGACTTGTGCTTGCACATACCATATTCAAACTGGTGATAAAAGATTATTCTTTAATTTCATTTCGTTAAATCATCATCAATACACAGTCGACTTGACTTATGTCTTAACAAAACATAACAGAAACCATCAAAACTAGAAAACAAAATGTTTAGAATGGAATGAAGAAACTTGTTTCCCGACGTGGCTCCTACTCAAGCTGATCATAACAGAGATTCCAACCAAGAACAAAAATGTATAAACAACAAAAAAAAAAGTTTGTGTAAAGCTTTATATTCACGATGGTAAATACCTTTTTCTTAACCGGAATAATTGCGAAATTTGTGATGGACATCAAAAGATGGAATTTGATTCATTAGAGTTAGAATTGAATGAAAGTAAACCAAATTGTTGCTACATTTAAACAGTGTTTTCAGAAACAGTCTGTAGCTCCTCCTCGGCCACATTGAACAATTTATCATCCTCTTCTTCTATTTCTCTGCGGTATATGTCGTCATCTGATTCCTTATAGGCACCATAAAGGCTTTCTTCGTCCATTGATCTCTTTGCGAATCCCGACAAACCGTGACTGCCTGAAATGGAGTCGAACGGACGTTTAGCGAATCCCGACAAACCGTGACTGCCTGAAATGGAGTCGAATGGACGTTTAGCGAATCCTGACAAACCATGGCTGCCTGAAATGGAGTCGAATGGACGTTTAGCGAATCCTGACAAACCATGGCTGCCTGAAATGGAGTCGAATGGGCGTTTAGCGAATCCTGACAAACCATGGCTGCCTGAAATAGAGTCGAATGGTCGTTTAGCGAATCCTGACAAACCATGGCTACCTGAAATGGAGTCGAATGGACGTTTAGCGAATCCTGACAAACCGTGACTGCCTGAAATGGAGTCGAATGGACGTTTAGCGAATCCTGACAAACCATGGCTACCTGAAATGGAGTCGAATGGACGTTTAGCGAATCCTGACAAACCATGGCTACCTGACATGGAGTCGAATGGACGTTTAGCGAATCCTGACAAACCATGGCTACCTGAAATGGAGTCGAATGGACGTTTAGCGAATCCTGACAAACCGTGACTGCCTGAAATGGAGTCGAATGGACGTTTAGCGAATCCTGACAAACCGTGGCTTCCCGAAATAGAATCAAAAGGTCTTTTGGCGAATCCTGATAGGCCATGACTTCCAGATATAGAATCAAATGGCCTTTTATCTAGATCTACTTCGTTTTCTGTACCAACTGACCTTTTGATTTCATTGTGGTTTGTGTTACTTGATAGTTCTTCGTCAGCCTGGGAATGAAAAAGATATAAAGAAATGTGAATGACATTTGAAGAGAAATGTCTTTCTATTTCACAAGTACTAAAAGACTTTACCTACTCTACAATTAACGGGGCTCTAATAAATAAAAAAAGGTGAAACAATATACAAAGGCATATAATGTATATCCTATAATGTTTACAGCATAATCACAAGATTTGGCTTGTCTATAAAATCTATAAGAAAAGAGACCATTCTTCAATTTCTGTAAAAAAAAGTTATTCTAGAAATGACAAATTCTGAATTCTTAATACATGTCGCAGTGTTTGCACATTCAGAGCCATAATTTTAAATGTATATTCAAGGTGTGTTGTAAATGTGTCGGCGCTATTTATTGAAATGAGTGAAATCTATAGTTTAATAACCATTGAGGAATAGCGAAGTGAAAAATGTTTTAAAATGGAAGGTTTAGGTCAGCGAAAGTAAAGTCCATTTTCAGACCTTGCGATCCCATAAGGCAGATGATGTTAAGGTCAAAGGTTAAGGAGCAGGGTTTCATATGACACATGAACCAACAGCCTTTCTTTTCCCCAACTAAAGTCAGAACCCCCTCCCCCCACCAAAAAATATCCCGAAATTTAAAATCCCAGCCTTCACAGAGATTCTAACCCAGGGCCACAGGTTGGGAAGCCAAGCGCTTAACCACTCCGCCACCACGGGTCGATTTTAAGTAAACTAACCGATCGGATAAATGGCATTTAGTGAAGAGGTTACTTTTATCATATACACTTTTTATTTCTGCGGGCCCCCCTGGGTTGTCACGCGGACCCCTAGGGATCGGTGTATTTGAGATCCACCGCACTAGGTTAACCCCCCTTGTATTTTATGACAATTAGTGTACACATGAAGGAGAAGGTAATCAGGAAACGTTTTCTATCTGACCTAGATATTTGTATTAACTCCCTTATTTAGAAAACATTTCTAGAAGTCAATGTATTACAAATCTGCAACGAAACTTAATTTCAAACATTAATACAAAATGTGAAGCTAAGTTCTGAAGTAATGAATGACACATACAGCAGCACCTCGGACCAAATTTAAATAAGAGAAAATGGTAAATTAGATCTACAGAAATAATATACATTTGGTACAATATAGAAATACATAGACAATTCAACTCGTGCAACACATAACAAAGCTAATGAACTACTATTACATGGGTCATATGACCTCTTTAACCTCTGGGGGTCAAAGTGCAGCTCACGGCTGTTTATTATTTCGCTAGATTTAATTTCACCATTTTCTCATTGAATTATTGTTTCATAGTGCTGCTTTTAGTTTGATTTTAATGAGGATTAACACGAATCTCTTCATACATGCCCTATGCAGAGCCGGTCCTAACAATTGCCGGGCCCTATGTAACCTTATCATTTCTTTTTGCATATGTGTGGCTTGAGCTCTTTTCTCTTTTGTTTATTTAAAGATCATTGTGAATGAATCGCAAGATCAAAAAAAAAAAATGAGAAAAAATGAAAAAAAATTCAAATATTAGATTTCAATTCGTTGTTCTATCAATAAAATAAACTTCTTTAATCAAACAATTTCCTGCATTTAATCTCAACGATCGAAAGGCTAAAAAAATGGAAATAAAAAAGGAACAAAAATATAATTTGAAATTCATTTCATGTTTAGTAATGAGTTTTTTTAAAAATAGGATCGTGTAGTTTAATTAAAAATACCAATTAGTGAGACGTTGTAACAAATTATAGAAGGGAATCAGTTCGTTAGAAAAAGGAACGAATAAAATTTGACAAATTATAACAAAAATAAAAATACACTGCGCACTTGTTTTTTTAGCGCAATCATTCATGTTTCGTGTCTACGCTTGTCTTTGCATTGCTGCATCAAATTACTTAATTTCTGGTTGCCAATTATGCCACAATAAGTTGTTACCAACTCTCAGTATATCTTAGCAATAAGGCGCTTTTCTTTTTTTTATTTATTGTTACGATGAAAACTGTGTTGCTGAAATAGAAGGAATTGGAAACGCTCTAGAATACATAAAGCAATGTATTGAAGAAGATACGGTGGAAGCGGCCAATGTAGTCCGCTTTACAGACTCACTTTCTTGCCTACAAGCTTTGGAGAGCCCATAGACGTGGCCTACAATACTGGAAAAATACAAGGTACGTAAGGTGATGCAATGGGTTCCATCGCATTGTGGAATCAATGGAAACGAAAGGGCCGACCGCTGGCGAAGCTAGGAACGTTTTTAGACCCACCAGTGGAGCCGCAAACATACGAGAGTGCAAGAGCCAGGCTTTGTGAATGGATGGAGCCCAAATGGTATGATAGCGCGGGGCGGGAAGTCTCTAAAACGCCCAATCAGAAATGACGAGTGGTGACAGCTAGACAGAAAGAATCAAGCAATTCTGGTATGTTTTCGCAAGTGACACTATCCGATAGAAACCTATTTCTCTAGGATTTGAGAGCACCAAGATCCCAGATTTGGACAATGCTATATGGAAAGACGAGACAGTAGAACACATCCTCAACGACTGCAGGGTGCTCAGAGCGATTTCAAAGATACGTCTGGTCTTGTAAACGATAGTAGGCCTACCGATGCAGAGTTTTTAATATTCTAATGATTGGTCCTTAGATCTAGACTTAGAAGACGGCGAGCAAACTCTCCAAATAGAACCTTTATGCGGAAATACCCGAAGAAGTAAAGTCTGTTCAAGATAAAGATATTTCTAAGCCAAACATCTGCATTTAAAAAGCTATCACGGTAACATTCATCCCGATACCCCCTTTCTTTCTCTCAGCCGTTTCCCAAGTGGTCGAGATGTAAAAAGCCTCAAGTTGCGCTAAACAAAAAGAATTAGTAACAATATATCTAATCAAACAGATTTATTATCATTTGTCTAGATCTATTACAAATTTAATTACATAACTGATCCAAACTAATGATACAATTACACTTAATATGCGCTGGGTTTTTTTTTTCAAAGTTTTTTTTTCTTGTTTTTTGTTTAAAATTATTTACAAATCACCAGATGTTAAAGAAGATTCAACATCTCTCTCAAATCTTACTTCAAACAACTTGTTCTCCCAGTTCAAATCTTCTCACGTTTTTGCCGCCTGTCCCCTTTCACCAGTAGGTACATGCAATCTAGTTCGTCCATCGTGGTACACTGACGACCTCTTTCGTCATCCGGGAAGATTGAGGGATTTACAATGCTATTTTCTGGCTCCTCGTATGGCTGGAGATGTTCGTCCGGGATATTCTGCTGCACACTGGCCAAGTTAGTCCAGCTGGAGCTAGTGTCGTTGGCCTTGCTTTTTTCTCTGACGCTTTTCTTCTGCCAGAGCTGTTCTCTTGTCGTCTGCAATTTTCACACCAGTTTTTACTGCGCGACACTGTGATGCTCTTATCACTTGATTCCGTCTCCAGGTGACATGGCCAACACACTGCATGGAATACACCAGTCAATGCACACGCACACTGAATGACTGCCTGGTCGTGTGGAATACACAAGGGAGTCCTCTCCGTGGTCCCTGGTTCGAATCCTTGCCACGCATCCTCCTTTATCCTGCGGGGAGGTTTGGGCAAGGTTATAATAATTTTCCTGAAACATCTGAAACATGTGAAACAAACAATGCAAAAACACTTTATAGGAACTCTCTTAACGTCTGTCATTCTGTCTCTTTTTCTTTCTTTCTATCATTTACTCCCTTACTATCTCTCTGCAGAGGCGGCCTTAGGGGAGGGGGTGGCGAGTGGCGCAACTACCCCATGCCACCCGCGCCTGAGGGGGCCCCCGATAGCACAAATTATATAATCTAGTTTTGTTGATTTTTCAAGCATTATGTTTCTGAATTATTACTTACGTTGATTAAGTGTCACTAAATCTGTATTAAAGGGCAGAAGGCCAGAATATCACAAGGGGAACAATTACAATACAGTTTGCATTGTCAAACGGCCAATAGTACAAAGAAAGGTACTATGTTTTTTTTAACAATAACAGTATTAGTGGTGGACGAGCCTATTAGCTTGATGTGGTACGTATATACTTTACATTTAAGGGTCATTGTCTCTGGCATGACAGTCGCCCCGGGCCCCTCGTACTGCTAAGGCCTCCTCTGCTCTCTATCTTGTCTCTTTCCATCTGTCTCTCCTTATCCAGTCTTCTTTCCTCTGGACATCAAGTTCAAGCAACTAGAAAAGGGAAGCAACCACTACAGCAACACAGCGATATACACACATGTTCACACACACGTTCACACATACACACACTGAAGTAGAGAAATGAAACTTATGTTGTGGTTTCATTCCAGGTTTTTGTTCGCAAAAAGAAACGGATTATTTGAAGCGCGCCCTTAGAGAGTAGCCGTTGTTGGTTTTGTGTCCGTCTGTCACGTCAAGATCTCCAAAAACAAAAACAAAAAAGCGCTACTGGAAAATCGATCTTAGCTTCACCTGTGGCGTGTTCGTCGAAAATATGCAACGGTTACTTTTAGTCTACTTAAAGCGAGCCTCCCCCTCCCTCCTTATCTTTTTTTTTTATGTAAATGTGTCAACGGTATTTACATACACCATTTTGAAAAAAAAATGATGCCAAATGAAGACTCACCCTCCTTTCCAGTCACGCCCCTGGAGTACGTGACTTTACCTCGCTGTATGTGTCAAAGCATAATACATAGAGCCCGTCTTTTCCTACGCCTCCATCAGCGATTCCTCAATTAAAAAAAAAATGGGTAGGCAATAATCACTGGAATCGATTACTTAGCAAGAAGGGCAGACAATAGTCACCATAATCGATTACTAAACAGAGTCTCAGACAAAAGTGGATAATGCCCTACAAAGTAATGTCATTTTCTTTTTCTTCGTCCTGGTGTCAATTCAGGGTGTTTTTTTCCCATCCCAGATGTCCACCCACTGGACACTGGCTAACTTCACAACAAAGGTTTTGTAGTCATTCTATAAGACGTCCTGCCTCGCCGATACTATTGACTTCATGATCGAAGTGTGATAACCTATTTGTTACCTTGGACAAAACTATTTTTGTACTTCATTGATATGACATTCTAGTGCTTGATTATTGTTTTGGTTCACTTTACAAATATGATTCTTTGGGGGTAAGACAGAAAGAAACAGTTACAACGTTAAAAGTGCATGGAGACCTGGTCGTCGGCAGAAGACCCTGCTACAGAAAGTAGATGTCTGGACTGACCTTCGACTGTCTGATTAAATAAAGCTGTTGCTTTCTTACCATCGCGTGTGGAGTATCTTCTTTACGCGCTTGGTTAAAACAGACTAAGGACAGCTACTGAGTGTGTGTTTATTTTGACTGATGTAATACATTTGTGTATAAACCGATCGGTCAACTGGTTTTAATTTCTATGCAAGAAACACATACACACATACATTCATACATAAATACATACACACACACATACATACATATTCATACACATACATACACATACATTGACATACATACATACATGTGTGTGTTTGTATTGACAGATTTAAAACATGTGTGTGTTTGTATTGACCGATGTAATACATGTGTGTGTTTGTATTGACCGGTGTAATACATGCGTATGTTTGTATTGATCGATGTAATACATGTGTGTGTTTGTATTAAGCGATGTAATACATAACATTGGTACCATAGTGCTGCTTCAATGTGATTCATATTGTTTTTTCATAACATGCCGGATATGACCAGCGGACCGCGTGTCTCAGTTTGCGTATCAATGATCTAGTGTATTGGATTTAGATCTATGCGAAACATGGCGAGATGTTCGATTAACACTTTTTAAATTCTTAACGAAAATGAAAGTAGACTATGAAAATGGGGTTTACCCGTTTAGCCGACATAGTCGTAGCTAACATAAAACATTGTGAAAATGGGTTTTTCCCATTTGTTTAAAAGTTTCGTTCTTCAATAGAGATAACTTTATGTGCTTTTCTTTTATTTTTAGGGTCTTCAGCTTGTGGTAGGGCTACTCTACCTATCTTAGGTGAACTGCTAGTATCTAAGAAACGTTCATGCCAAGTTTCATCTAGATTAGTCAAATGGTTTAGATTTCTATCAAAGACATATGTACATACATACAAATATTCCTACATACATACATACATAGCTATAGTACGCGGGACGTAGGAGAGGCATCACTGTTCTAAAGCTATGTGCTGCCAGACATCGCATATTAAGTGGCAAACAAAAGCTCACTAAGCCACCCCTCCACACATACAAACACATCTCATAGACCTAGACGTATCCGCTGTACAGTGCTCTGCTATCCACCAACTTGAGAATGAATGAAAAGAAGCTGAATTAGTTTTAATGTAATAATATACATATTAGCAGGGGCGTTGCTAGAAATTTTCCATCGTTTGGGGGCCCGGCCGGGGGGGGGGTGCTTGACTACTTTGGGAGCCCCTGCATTTTTCTAATATTTATTTTTAATGTAAAAAAAAATTTTTTGGGCCGCACCTCAAGTGGAGGACCGGGGTGATTTTCTAATTCTCCCACTCCTCCCCCCACCCTAGGTACGCCACTGCATCATAGAGGAAGTGAGCTCTCTTATAATTATGACAAACGCTGTGATTGTCTCGCTTAGGCACGTTCCAGAAAGATAACACTTTGAAAATGTAGAAAAGAATTGCAACTTAGTAGATTTTTACAGACACGATCACGACCTCGCCCCCCCCCCCCCCAATAGTCGAAAAGTAGAATGAGAGAAAAAAACATCGACTGATTGGCCCCGAGTACATTCTAGCGGCTGTTGGGGACCTGATTTCGAGCCCTATTAACTCCCCTGTCTGCCCGAGTAGATAGGGGCCCAACTTATGAGGCCTGTGGGAAATGGAGATCATTAGATTAGGGGGGGGGGGGGGGGGAGATGGAGAGGAACGTGGGTGAAAGAGGAGAACCTGATAGTGCCACTATTTATTGACCTATGACCTCCAAGATTGCCAGTTAAGGAGACTGTAGTGTTCATTATAAACTGTTAGGGCAGCTGCATAACATGAGAACATTGGTGTTGAAATATTCCGAAAAATGTTAAAATGCAGTGACAATGCTAAAAGGGTGTTCTCTGAAACCAAAAGTTTAAAATAATCGAAGTTTTCTTAAATGTTAAAATAAAAGCGTAAATAAAAGTTCCCCTTTCAGACCATGCGGCCTAAAGGGTAGATGATGTAAAGGTCATCTGTTTCTGTGGCCCACGGTTAACGAGGGTGTCATGTGGCCAGCACAATGACCAACCGCTTCAACTTTTCATCAAACAAAGTCATGTACCAATTAGATCTGTGTGGACTCAAAGGCGCCCCAAAGATCTCGAAATTAAAATTTTCAGTATTTATGGGACTTTACCAGGATTTAAACCCGGACCCTTACCGGATCGGAAGCCAATCACTTTACCGCTCGTTCATCCACCGAGCCTCCTACATGCTAGTAGTGACCCTTAAACAAAAATAATAATCTAAGTCAACGAATTGTTATGAAATAAACATGTCATCAAGATTTGGAAAAAAAGGTGTGTGTGTGTGTGTAAGAAGGGGTCGGGCTAGAGGTTCCAGACTTCAGATTTCACTGACACCTCTCTCTCCCAGATAAGGACGCCCCTGTTTTACTTCGAATCACAGTGAAAAACTATCATAAGTCTTGATTTATGTGTTTACCATAAAATTGTCGACTTCATATATCAATTATAGTAGGGCATAGGCTGTCAAATTATATTTCTTTCTTATCTTATATATTCAGGACGTTACTTAAAAAAAAAGAAGATAATTACGTCCAACGCATTCATGTGTCAAGCTAGTCATGCATGTTAATCAATGACTTTAACTCTGCCAAATCGTTGGTTTTCCTGGCTGATTCAGGCAACACATTGCATTCTCTTATGGCAATAGGGAAGAAGTACTTGGACAGGAAAATATGCAATAAGATAATTTCTATCAAATATAAAGCTATTCATATTTTTATCTATTTTCTTTTACTGAGTGTGTGTCATTGTGTCTGTGTGTTAGTGACATTTTTATTTGTTTAATTTACCAATTTTACAAGGAATAAATAAAAACTATTTATTAATTATAAATACATTCTGATAAATTTACAAAAACTTTTACAAATGTGTTGCTGGGGGTTCTCATTAAAAACGTCCTGTGCTAAATAGCAGGCTACCAAAATGTCTAGTACTTAATCGACGTCATCAAAACGCCCAGAGATAAATTGACGTCATCAAAACGCCCAGAAATAAATCGACGTCATCAAAACGCCCAGAAATAAATGGACGTCATCAAAACGCCCAGAAATAAATTGACGTCATCAAAACGCCCAGAAATAAATTGACGCCATCAAAACGCCCAGAGATAAATTGACGTCATCAAAACGCCCAGAAATAAATTGACGTCATCAAAAAGTCCATTGCTAAATCGACATCATCCAAACGTTTTGCGCTAAACAAATGCAATCCGAAATGTCCAGCACTAAATCAATGTCATCCAGGTATCCAGCACTAAATCAATGTCATCCAGGTATCCAGCACTAAATCAATGTCATTCAGGTATCCAGCACTAAATCAATGTCATCCAGGTATCCAGCACTAAATCAATGTCATCCAGGTATCCAGCACTAAATCAATGTCATCCAGGTATCCAGCACTAAATCAATGTCATCCAGGTATCCAGCACTAAATCAATGTCATCCAGGTATCCAGCACTAAATCAATGTCATCCAGGTATCCAGCACTAAATCAATGTCATCCAGGTATTCAGCACTAAATCAATGTCATCCAGGTATCCAGCACTAAATCAATGTCATCCAGGTATCCAGCACTAAATCAATGTCATCCAGGTATCCAGCACTAAATCAATGTCATCCAGGTATTCAGCACTAAATCAATGTCATCCAACTTTCCATGACTTCATCCAAATGCTCATTGCAGATCGTCATTAAAAGTTTAAAAAAAAAACTTTATTAAATTCCTAAACGCTGCTAGTAAGATCATTGGCAACAAAGCGCACTTGGACTCGAGAAAAACATTGCTAACAAAGTTCGTGATTTTAACATTTGACAATCACAAAGAAGATTCAAGAGACCAATGACAAAGACAAATAGACATTAGAACTCAATTGTTCCTTTGGCAATTGTATCGTTGAACAAAATGAAACATTTATAATATCTTATCTTATACAATACAGACGTTACTTCAAAAAGAAGATGAGTACGTCCTGCGCGTGTTCCTAGGTCAATCTAGTCATGCATGTTAATCAATGATTTAAATTCTTCCAAGTCATTTCTTTTTCCTGGCTGACTCAGGCAACCCATTCCATGCTCTAATAGCACTATTAGGAAAGATGTAATGCTAAACTGGGGTATGAACGTATACTTTGTGTGATGTCGACATATCGTACGAATTGTTTGCTCTAATCATGAATTGTTTTATAGTAAAACAAATTTGCTCAAGGATAATAAAGATTATTTTTATTGTTAGGAAAAAAGTAATGTTCATTCTCTGGCACTGCCAGGGTCGAGCTTCGTCAGAGACAAAACGAAATTCATTGTAGTCCCTTTAAATGTGGCAGGTCAGCAGGTTTTTGTATTGAAAACAAAAATATTGTCACGCACAACCATAAAAACATCGATAACAAGTGATGGACGCTGAAGTGAGTTGCACTGCGTCGTGTGCACTGCACACCACCCTGAGGATAATGTTGTTGTTGTATCAACGTATTAACAATTCTCTTGATTCAATTCATTTCGTTTTAAGGCATTGAAAAAATCCAATTGTGATAAAAAATAATTCTAAAATTTAAAAAAAAGGAAGAAAGGATTGTGTGTTTGGAGGTTAGGTGTAGATGTGTGTGTGGAGGTTAAGTGTAGATGTGTGTGTGTGAAGATAGGTGTGCGTGTTGCGGAGGTTAGGTGTATGTATGTTTGTGTGTGTCTGTATAAATATCGGTGGAGAGAGTGAGACATTCAATTTTTTTTTTCATAGATGAACATTTTCGGCGATAATATTTTTTTCTTTAGGAGCCCAACTCCCAGAGGTAAGCCAAATGTGACAGTTTTTTTTTTGTTTTTTTTTTTTTAGAATGCCTACAAAGACAAAATGCTATTAGGGGAAATAACCCATAAACTCATCGGGCAGCTCAAGAAATGTAAAAAGAAAAAATGAAATGCATTTATATCAAACAGAAAGTAATTTGAATTAAAGGAATTAAGAGGGAACTAAGTAAAATGCGATTTTTCTTCTGAGTTTGTCACTTGATTGAATTAACTCTTCTGTAATCAGAGTTAAAGTAAACATAAAACAAAAGTCTAATTTAAATTATTGAAAATAATTTATTTTTTTACTGTTTACAATTAAATCAGCACTAGGTATCGATGACATATCTCAAACTTTTGACCTATGTGTACACTTTTATAATTTTTGTAATACTGATTACCTCTCATCCCCTCCATACCATACTTTAATTGATGAACAGAACATAATAAATGGGTATTTAAAAAATTAGCATAGTTAATGAGATGCAGCGTGTACCCCCTCCAAAGTCTTCCCGTACCCCCGGGGATACGCGTGCCTCACTTTGGGAAACACTGCCATAGACCATCTATAGCAGAATGTGACCAATGTGAAGGCTATTGGGGATGTAAATGGAACTGTGAAATGTCCATTTCCGGACTGTCCGTTCACAGTTTTAATGTAGCTGTAGGTCTGTCTTAATGCTTTGGTTAGTGTGTGTGTGTGTATGTGTGTTTACTAAGAGTGCGTGTTCAGATACAAATCTTGGCTATCGGATTGGGTCAAGGGAATGGGTGATCTACTTCCTGCTGGTATTCAAAACAGCTCTTTGTTTCACTTAAGTAGGATGAATCAAAGGACATTTTTATAAAGTTTACATCAACTCACTCCGTCTGTCTGTCTGGTAAAAGTTCGTATATTTTATTTCTCCTACACCCGAGCTCGGATTAAGCTGAAATTGTGCACAATTATTTATTTTATCTGACAACACAAGAATCAATTTTAAAAAAATCAATTAGCTATGGGTAATTAATTATTTTGTTTGGTATCTTGAACAAGGGAAAGAAATTGTACTTGACTGAAGTAGTGGTATAAGCTGAATTAGTCCCCTTTATAGGTTTGTCTTCTGAATCTTAGTGAACATAAACATGAAATACGATAATACGACAGTATCTAACTATACAATCTTCTATGTTCATAACAGCTTCACTAGCAGAGTGGTTACAATGTCAAATTCAGGCCGTTTCCCATTTTTTTTATTTTTTTAAAATAAGGTCTATGCTTAATAGACTATGCTTAATATAAGCTTTGTTGTTTTTTTTTAAAGTATTTTAAAATATTTTCTTGTTACAAAGCTCAAATCAGCTCACTCTGTCTATCTGATAAAAAGTTTGCACACGTTATTTCTCCCACACCCACCCTAGTGTCAAGATGAACTTTAACAATTATTTATTGTACCTTATAAATCGTTACTTAATATTAACCATTTAGTCAATTAACTTTTTTTTTTTACACCGAATAGGGGAAATAACTTCCACATTATTGAGAGATATAGGAATTCGTCCTCTAAAATAATCTTTTTTTAAAAAAAAAGATTTATTATATTTTGCTTGATTTTTTTTAAGGCTTTTAAGCAGTTATGAATTAACTCTGTTAAATATAGAACAATAGTAGACCTAAACTATTCCAAATTGTAAGTACAAATATACTCTTATGATTATTGTCAAAGGTCTCATTCAAAACACAAGAAATATCTTTGGTAAAAATAAGTACAACATGATGTCAATTCCCTATTAATAAAAGGCTACCTTATGTATATATTTTAAAGGAAGCTAATCTTTAGAGTTGCGGAGTCAAGAGCCACTTTTCATGTAAATCTATCGAATGGTTTGGCAACCAAAAGAACTCTATAGAAACTTTCACATGACAAGGAGATTTAAACAAAATATATGCAAAACAAATTTTATCTGAGGAAAAGTGAGAGATTGAGAGTAAGTCTGTGTAACAGTGAAAAATAACAGAAAACAGAGAGACAGAGAGAGAGAGACAGAGAGAGAGAGAGAAAGGAGAAAAGGAGATAATTCGAACGGGAGAACAGAACATGTTAAACTGTTTTCTGTCCTAGTCCGCCATATTAAAGATAATAATGATCGTGTATCATTTACCCAAGTCTCCCCATCGATTTTTTCCTCTTCCTGTACGAAGTGATAATGTATACTAAAGTTACTTCCCCTTGCCCACCTCCCCCCCCCCTTTTAAAAATATTTTCCACTCCTCCCCTTTTAGTTTATCAATCAGTCACATCGACACCTAATACTACGGGAGGGGGGGAGGGTCTGTTCCAAATAATGATAAGCAAATCAAGTTCATTTTATTGATTGTTAGAATTGTCTATTTATGTCACTACCATGAGCTCAACATAATGTCACCACCATGAGCTCAACATAATGTCACCAACATGAGCTCAACGTAATGTCACCAGCATGAGCTCAACGTAATGTCACCAACATGACTTCGTTTTGTTGACTTGGTCTCTTGTCACTCACGCAATTAGAAAGCAATTTGTTGTCTATTGTAAAACACTTATTATTTAGTGCAACTTTGAATGGTGAGTTTTGTATCCTTCAAGGGATGGGAAAGGGAAGAAAAGACGGGACCGTTCAAGGCAGGATGTGTGGCTGAGTTCGAATCCCGACTCAAGGAAGGTTGTGTTTGCTGAACGCCTAAGGACAGCACGGGAACCTTCTACCAAATAAGACTACACTAGAGATAGGACCATGAGATAGGACCATGAGATAGGACCATGAGATAGGACCATGAGATAGGACCATGAGATAGGACCATGAGATTTGACCATGAGATAGGACCATGAGATAGGACCATGAGATAGGACCATGAGATAGGACAATGAGATAGGACCATGAGATAGGACCATAAGATAGGACCATGAGATAGGACCATGAGATAGGACCATGAGATTTGACCATGAGATTTGACCATGAGATAGGACCATGAGATAGGACCATGAGATAGGACCATAAGATAGGACCATGAGGTAGGACCATGGCGCTATGGGCACGCTATAAGCATGAAAGTTGCGCTATACAATAACACTTTAAAGAAAGGTGCTAGGTACAGCGGGTGACGATCGCTGCGTATATAATAATCTTTTTTACAAGGCCTCTATTTAAGTCACACATTTGGAGTGGGCCAAATCTAAAACCTCATGGGTGGACACGGTTTTCTAAAAAAAAAAAAAACGGCTCTTTTGATTTTCCTAGAAATTTGACAGTTGATATATATTGTGGGGAAAGGAATTACTAGCTCGTTGGTCACGCTGGGAAGTCTCTAGTTTGACTATTAAAATCTTTTAAATTAAAAAAAAAATTAATGAAAATTTGGATAGGAGACTATAAAATACTTATCTTGAGCGTACTATACGTCATCGGGTATTTCCGGCAGTGTTCCCTATTCATTGAAGAGTTTAATAAATTAATGTTCAAGACATTTTGAGCATCGTCTTCTAAGTTAAGATCTTAGAATACTGTAAAGTGTAATAGATTTATACATTCGCTAAACCATGGTTTTTTTTTTTTTTTTTTTAGTTTAACGTATGTTACAGACATGAACCATAGATGTTATGTAATTATGTTTTCATTGAAACAAATGCTGGGTGGGCGGTGGTTGCCGGGTGGTAAATTGATTGGTTCTGGGAAGACTGTTGTTTATAATTTTTATATAAGGGCACCCAACTCTAATGAATTCTTGACATTAGTCAGGGAAAGTAAAGGCGGTTGGTCGTTGTGTTTTTGAATTTTGGGATTTTTAAGGCACACTGTCCACCTAGCCCAAAAGAGTATCTGACTTTGGTTGGGGAAAAGTAAAGGCGGTTGGTCGTTCTGCTGGCCACATGACACCCTCGTTAACCAGTGACCATATAAACCTTCAGATTATTGAACCTATAGATTGCTTCGCTAAATATATTATTATTTTCGCAGTTCTTCTCTTATCTCCAGTAGTAGAGTCTGATGTTTTCTTTTCTTTCTTTCTTCCGTGACATTTGTTCATTGGTGAAAGAAAGTTACGAACACTTTGATGTTTTAACTTTTTATGTGTATGCGTGCTAGGTCGCCTGGGTGTCTGTGACTGCTTGGATCAGTAGGACAAATAAGAAATCGACTTTGTTTTGGCAGGGGAAAAAGAAAGAAAAATATAAAGAGATTTAACGCGTTTTTTTTTAATTGATTGTGTGTGTAAATGTATGCTTGATTCACCGTTTGCTAGAGCTCAACAAAGTAGCTACCAAATATTTAACGTAAATATAGAGTTGAAGCTGAAACAAATGTGATACATACATATAGTACACATAAATGAATAGCAGCACCAGGGACCACGTTTTTAAGAGAGGAAGTAGTGAATTAAATGCTATGAAAATAAGTTGTTAGTGAACGGATACTGCGAGATGGGGGGAGGGGCTAGCTAGGGCATGTGACCATTGACCACTGGGGTGGTAATTTGCATACGGGCAAAATGACTATGGACCAGAAGAATTTTTTTTTTGGACATTTTGGACATTTAGAGGTTAAGTTTGCTTAGTGCGTTATCGCTACGCGGTGTTGTCGTTTCCGGGGTCACTGGTTCGAGCCTCGGTCGGCGCAGTCCCTTATTTTCGTAGCATTTAATTCACTCCTTTCTCTCTTAAAAACTTGGTCCCTGGTGTTGCTATTCAGTTATGTTTAATATATTTGTGTATCACAAATATTAAACAGCTTCTAAAGTCTACAAGGAAAGCTTAGTTTAAATAAAACCTTCTATTAGTTCTACCATTGTACGGGAAGAATCCTCAGAATAACATAGTGAAGTCATGATCACCAATAGATCACCAAGTCTCGCACAGGTACCCGCACCCTTAGGCAAGTGGTGAGCGAACGTGGAGATTCGTGAACTATAAATCCTTAAACAAGAGAAACACGTTTACCAAAGTCAGCCCTAACTTGGAAGCGGAGAATAGGAAGGTGGAAACAGGGTCCGCCCACGTTTAACATGACGTCACACCTTCTAAGAAGACCTAAAACCAGGTAAGAAGAGGATGTGTAAGTCGCCTACCACCGATCTCTTCGGTAAGAGCTTGATGTTCTAACATGACATCGCATCTTTTTAGAAGACCCCAAATCACTGGAAAACCAGGTAAGAAGAGGCTGTGTAAGTCGCCTACCACCGATCTCTTCGGCAAGGGCTTGCCGTTCATTTGGCCGAAAGAACGGGATGGCCTAAGTTTATGTCTGTATGCTATACAACCGTTGGCGTCATAATTTATAAAACATTTGCTAGCTCGAAGGTAGCCAAACTTGTTTCCGCCAGGAAACCGTATTAATATCTAATGCTCGTGGCACTGGCTTATTTCATTTTTTCTTCCTTTTTTTTTTTTTTTTGAACACAATTTCCTGGTTTGTGGTCAGAGATTTCAAAGGGAGGGATATGTCATAGGTCGGATAGGGTCCTCGTACCGTAGGCTGTGCATCACTGGCTTGAGGTTGCTTTCCGCATCTCAAATTAGAAATCATAATTTTCGGCGTGCCGTAATACATCAAGCGAACCATAGTTTACCCACCCCTAAAATGTGGGCTTAAAAAATAAAGAAAAAAAAAACAAACTTTTGAAGTAACTTGGGTGCGTGATTCAAAAGAGACAAAGAGGGGGTGGGGAAGTTTCCTAGGTAGGTGCTTAAGGAGGAAATGAGCCCAGCGAGTGAGTGAAATTTGATGCGCTGACATCCTGTGTATCTTACTGTTGCCCCTGAATGCCATCAGTACTTCACTCAATGACGGAGGGAGAGGCTCATCAGTGTCAGTGTCACGTGGTATACGGGGAACGTCTAGATCAAACTCCACCATGAAAATGTCTTCAATTACACGAAGGGCGCCTCAGTGAGGCGGAATATAATTGGGGGAGGTTACTTTTTTTTCTGATGGCATTTTGAAAAACCCATTTCCCCAAAGATGGCATTGATCGCCCTAACCAGCCATCATCGAGATATGGTGATAAAAAAAAATCGCATTGTTGAAATCTATAGCCTATAAATGCAGCATTATTGCCATGTCATGCGTCAAAGATAAATTACACAAGTCAAGAAAATAAAAATACATGTTTTGATTTGAACATTTTTCTTTCTGTTATTTTATAGCCTATCAATGCACTCAGGAGGAGATTTGTAGATATTGAATGATTTATCTGACTTCAATGGAACTTCTAAAATATATTTTCTTGTATGATTTTGTTGTGTGATGAGAGCAGATGCAAAGCGTAGGTTGAATAATCACGTGCAAAAATTAAAACCAAAATGGCTGGAGTTTTAATTATCTTGACTATCTTAATTATCTTCTTAAATTTCCGTAAGATATCCCAACTGCGGAATAGTTTGGTTGTTTTACTGGCTACGAGGCGCAGTGGCTGAGCGGTAAAGCGTTTGGTTTCCGAACTTCCGGGTTCGAATTCTGGTGAAGACTGGGATTTTTAATTTCGGGATCTTTGAGTACACCCAGCTCTTAAGTTCGGGTACCTGACACTAGTTGGGGAAAAGTAAAGGCGATTGGTCGTTGTGCTGGCCACAGAAACCATTGTACTTTATATCATGACCTATAGATCACATTCTGAAAGGGGAACTTTTACTACACATGTTTCGTTGGATATCATTCTAACTTATAATAGGCTTTCATTATATATATATATATATATATATATATATATATATATATATATATATATATATATATCATGGGCGTAGCCAGGATTTTTTTTCGGGGGGGGTTTGGGGGGGTGATTTTTTTTCTACCCCCCCGACCCCCCCCCCCCCCCCCCCGAAAAAAAATTATATGTATTTATGTGTGTGTGTGTGTGTGTGCGTACAAAATCTTTATTACATTCTGACCCTTCATTCTTTCGGAAGACGTTTATTGTGCCCTAGAATAGGTTCTTCCGTGAGTTAGTGGAAAAATTGTAGATTCCCCGCCAATACTAGCAAAGGGGTCTGGGGGAGCGCTAGGAGCTCCCCCAGCGCGGGGCGAAGCCCCGCCGCCAAGCACTATTTCTGATATTGAAAACCAACAAAATGCATATTCTGAGGTATCTACAGTGCATTTTCCTGCTATTAAAAAGTTCTATTTCAAAAACCTAATGTGTTATTCTTACTGACTTAGACCCTCCCTCGTCGTTCGGCGCATTTGCCATCAACCTGTTTTCATAAAATTGTAGACTCCCCGCCATTACTAGCAAGGGGGTCTGGGGGAGCGCTAGAATCTCCCCCAGCGCGGGGCGAAACCCCGCCGCCAAGCACTATTTCTGGTATTGAAAGCCAACAAAATGCATATTCTGAGGTATCTACACTGCATTTTCCTGCTATTAAAAAAGTTTTATTTCAAAAACCTAATGTGCTATTCTTACTGACTTAGACTCTCCCACGCCGTTCGGAGCATTTGACGTCAAGCTGTTTCCATAAAAATCTGTCACTGATAATGTCTGAAGCCTATTCCCACCTACCATGAGGACCTCCATGAATGAGTGGCGTCAAGTTGTACTAGGATATCATTGCAACTCTTTTTATGCGTAATTCATTTTGTCGGAGAACATGTCCCGCAAACCTTATGCGTCGTTCTCTCACAATCTTACTAAGGGGTCGACTCCTAGTTCGGCAAAGGATTTCCTTGATTTAGACCCGATCTCTATAACTGACTCCTAAAATCTGTCTTAGCCATCTTTGTTGAGACACATGTAGTGTTTTTCGATTTCGGTAGATGACTATTCACTGCAGTTTATAAATGGAGCCCTGCCACTGGTAAAAATGTGTAACCTCTCTTGAATACGCTCTTGGAATTAAGTGACTGTAGTTTGCATTAGATTTTATATCGAAAAGAGAAGTTTTAACGTCAAAATTCTTCTGTTGGGGGTTTTCCACCTCAAAATGCTCTGTAGGGGGAGCTTAAACTCAAAACCATCTGGAGGGGTTTTAAACTTTAAAAAAAAGTCATCTGTAGAAGAAGGGTTTAAAATCAAAACCCCCGATTGGCTTGGCTACGCTCAAATAATTTTAGTGTGTAATTTGCTTTTTTTTATATTGAAGATGTATTTTCAGCACCCAACCCCTCTCAAAACCCCTTTCGGCAACGCTCATAGCATTTTGAGTGCGTAATTTGTTTTTTTTCTTACACTGAAGATGTTTTTAAATGTATCCTCAAACCCCCCCTGGCGGGGGGTTTAAACTCAAAACCCCTTTGACTACGCTCATAGATTTTAGAGTGAGTAATTTTCTTTTATTTATATTGAAGAGGTACTTTTTAGCTTCAAACTCCACTGGAGGGTAGTTTAAACTCAAAACTCCTTTGATTACACTCATAACAAAATTTTAGACGGGGTTTTAAAATCAAAATCTTCCTTAACTGTGTAACTTGGAATTAGGGGATTTTCGTTTGCATTTTTTTTTGTTTTGTTTAATAGAAGAGGGAAAGTTAACTGCAAAAACCCCAGGTAGGGGGTTTAAAACTCAAAACCCCTGGTAGGGGGTTTTAAACTCAAAACCCCTAGTAGGTTTTTTTTAACTCGAACCCCCCAGGTAGGGATTTTTAAACTCGAACCCCCCTGGTAGGGGGTTTTAAACTCGAACCCCCCTGGTAGGGGGTTTTAAACTCGAACCCCCCTGGTAGGGGGTTTTAAACTCAAAACCCCTTTGGTTGTGCTGGGGCAGGTGATGGTTTAGTATTAAAATCTTACCTAAAATAAACAAAATCAAAGCAAAAAATCAGTCACTAAATTCCGACTCCCCCTCTTCGGGGGGGGGGGATTTCATTTCGGGGGGGGTTTGAACCCCAAAAACCCCCCCCCTGGCTACGCCCATGATATATATATATATATATATATATATATATATATATATATATATATATATATATATATATATATATATATATAGATAGATAGATAGATAGATAGATAGATAGAAAATAGAAAAACATTTCTTAAGGGCCCAAAGTAACAATCTATTTATGGGCTACTCTGTTATACCAATCCAATCTATTACTGGGCTTATAAGAAAAAAACAACAAGAACAAGTTGTCTCCCTTCTTGCTTCTGGCTTTAGGTCAAATTGTATAAAAATTTATTTTCCCGTTTAGACCAGTAGCAATTTAATAACCTTTGACTCTTGCATCTTATTTTACAAATAAAGTTATCTCTCCTCCCCCAGGGGAGATCTGAATAAGTGAGCGAATGGCTAAGGTGACTTCCCTTGCATCGCACAAGTCTTTTTTTTTTCTTTTTCAACTATATTCTCAAGACTGGATTCCGCGTCTACGAATGACTTGGTCATTTTTCTTTAGGGCACTTGCAGTTTCTCTGATGACCTTTGCACTTTACCGTATTGCAGTCACGTAACCAAATAGAAAAGTGTATTGAGAAGCTAAAAACAATTGCGGTTGTTTTCAACAGAAAGAATTTCAGAGAAGGTCGTGTAATTTTTTGTTCTGTTTTATAAATAGACTGTGTTTTGAAGTATCTAATGGTTTGTCCATTTGTATTTTTTTTTTGGTCCAAGGAATCCTTTCAATTTTTCCCCCAAAAATGAAATTGTGATCTGTGTAGTGTAAGTGTAAAAGTAAATAAATCACACCAGGGCCGGATTTAACTATAGACAACACAAGCCATAGCCTAGGAGCAGTAGTTGCTGACAATATCTCATCTAGACTTAGACAATCTTTTTAATAATAATAAAAATAATCTTTATTGTCTTACAATTTGTGCATTGCACCAAACAAAACATTATAATTATAAAAAAACAACAAAATGTACATTCACACCAGACTCACTCATAATTTACATGGGAAAAGTTTATATCAGATTGTCTCTATTTAATGATTTGATTGCCAGGGGAACAAAATAATTTTTGTGTCTGTTTGTCTTTGCTATCGGTGTCTTGTGTCTCTTTTGTGATGGCAAAATCACAAAATCCTGACCCAATGGGTGATTGTTTTTATTTCTATAATCTTTTTAACTTTTTTAAGGATGTTTGTCTCAAACAGCTGCTCAAATGGGGTTTGTTTTTTGCCAATGACTTTACCAGCAGCATTTAGGATTCTCTGGAGTTTATTTTTATTTTTAGTGCTCATATTGCCATACCAGGCAGTGATATTGAAATTTCAAAATATTGCCGATGTGAGCGTGATAAAACATTTTCTCAATAATCGTAATCTTTGATGTCCTTTTTTGCTGATATAATCATTATTTGCAGTAAAATTTAGTTTATTGTCTAGGATAGTACCAAGGTATTTAAAAGTTTGCACTATTTCAATAGTCGCTCCAGCTTTAAAAACAATATCATTTTCCTTCTTTTCCCTACGAAAATCGATTATCATTTCTTCGGTGTTTTTGACATTTAATAATAAAAAATTACTTATTAGTATTTTTGACTCTCAGTGGGGCATAGGGCCGTATTAGTATTTTGCCATTGGACTCTGGTCAGTTTCCCTGAGTTTGGTCCATTTCCTTCCTGGCGTCGCTAACAGATTGTTGGCACATCAACTTCCCATGTACTTTTACTGGTGTGAGTCATGAACTCTTCTTGAGAGGAATCAAAATGACCAAGGTACTTTTGGCTTTGTGCTTTAGTGGTTTCTCATCTATATGGTACGAAAAAGTGCCATACACTATGGCTGAAAAACTAGAAAAAAGTTAACTTTTTGGTGTATCCGGCCTTTAAAAGATAAGACCTGTTGATATTTTGATTTTTCTAGATATTAAACAGTTGATGTATACCGCTGGGTACTGAATTGCTAGCTCGTTGGCCACACGGGGAAAACTCTAGTTAGACTGTGATCATTTTTCAAGTTAAAAAAATTTAAATAAATTTAAATTTGGCTAGAGAACTAGACCTAGGATTCTCAGGGAAAAAGGGGGAAGGGTCAGAGTAAAAAAAAAATGTTCCCTTGTTTTTTACTCTAACATTCATTAATTTTTAAGAGAAAAACAATCGCTCTTTAGGTGTTATAAAGTTGGTATTGTCTTTTTAAAAGTATTATTAACGTTTTTCTTGTTTTTTTTTAGCTGGCAGCATTGAAGTTTAATTTAGCGGACGTGACATTGTTTAGTTTAGCAGACTTGACATTGTTTAGTTTAGCAGCCTTGACATTGTTTAGTTTAGCAGACTTGACATTGTTTAGTTTAGCAGACATGACATTGTTTAGTTTAGCAGACTTAACATTGTTTTGTTTTAGCACACTTGACATTGTTTAGTTTAGCAGACTTGACATTGTTTATGACATTGTTTAGTTTAGCAGACTTGGCATTGTTTATGACATTGTTTAGTTTAGCAGACTTGACATTGTTTAGTTTAGCCGACTTGACATTGTTTATGACATTGTTTAGTTTAGCAGACTTACCCTTGTTTAGTTTAGCAGACTTGACATTGTTTAGTTTAGAAAACTTGACATTGTTTAGTTTAGCGTAGAAATTCTTCTGATCACAAACTTTCGACACTATCTACAGAGTTATCTCCTCATGAACTCTCAATCAATAACTTCTATCACTTGGTCATCACATTTTAATTAGCAGATATATTTGAACTGGAGAGACAAGGAAAGAAATGCCTCGTTCATTAATGAACTGTATTTGCACAAAAAAGAATCGATTACTTTGACGTCTTGGTGCAGTACAAGAAGCTCCAGTAAGTATCGCGTAATCTTTTCAAGAAGCTCCAGTAAGTATCGCATAACCTTTTCAAGAAGCTCCAGTAAGTATCGCGTAATCTTTTCAAAAAGCTCCAGTAAGTATCGCATAGTCTTTTCAAGAAGCTCCAGTAAGTATCGCATAATCTTTTAAAGAAGCTCCAGTAAGTATCGCGTAATCTTTTCAAGAAGCTCCAGTAAGTATCGCATAATCTTTTCAAGAAGCTCCAGTAAGTATCGCATAATCTTTTCAAGAAGCTCCAGTAAGTATCGCATAATCTTTTCAAGAAGCTCCAGTAAGTATCGCATAATCTTTTAAAGAAGCTCCAGTAAGTATCGCGTAATCTTTTCAAGAAGCTCCAGTAAGTATCGCGTAATCTTTTTAAGAAGCTCCAGTAAGTATCGCATAATCTTTTCAAGAAGCTCCAGTAAGTATCGCATAACCTTTTCAAGAAGCTCCAGTAAGTATCGCATAACCTTTTCAAGAAGCTCCAGTAAGTATCGCGTAATCTTTTCAAAAAGCTCCAGTAAGTATCGCATAACCTTTTCAAGAAGCTCCAGTAAGTATCGTGTAATCTTTTTAAGAAGATCCAGTAAGTATCGCATAACCTTTTCAAGAAGCTCCAGTAAGTATCGCGTAATCTTTTTAAGAAGCTCCAGTAAGTATCGCATAATCTTTTCAAGAAGCTCCAGTAAGTATTGCATAATCTTTTCGAGAAGCTCCCCCATATTTGTTCTCTCTAGCAAATTAGCCGTGATATAATGACGGCCCCTTGAGGAACGGCTTTTGGATAGTAACATGTTTATTGGCACTTTCTTCCATCCCCGCCAGTGCAATGGACTCGATCCCTAGGTACCCCAACGAGGTTTTTGTTTTGCTTCCGTATCGGCCTAATCGTCTCTTCTAACGGCCGTTTCCACGTTGAGGCTGAGAAACATTGCCCCGGCCAGGATTCATGTATAAGAACTTCCTAGCAAATCACTTATGGCCCCAACAATCAAACTGTCTACGTAACAATGAAGGCAAAGATCAAGCGAGGTCAAGAGAAGCAAAGGTCAAGTGAAGGAAAATAGTAAAGAAGCATTACTTTCATTTTTATGCCATGTCAAAGGGCAATGTCGAAACAACCAAGTGATCCATTTAAACAAGTTTGTTATAGGCAAGTTTGATATCAGCGAGTTGCTATACGCGAACTTTATGTAAAGAGATTCAACATTAGGCATACAGTACTTTATCTCATACACAGCGACTTTGTTACATACACACTCACACATCTGTCGTGAACGGACGGACTTCCACTGCTCATTTATTATGTAACCAATTCAATTAACTGACCAGTGCCCCGAAATGAATTGCGGGCTCATGTCATTGTGACGTCACGCGCTGGCGGAGCACATAAAAGTCTGAGTGACGTCAAGACCTTGACCTCGTAAGTAGGGTAGCTCTTTCAGTGAAAAAAAAAACAAAAACTTGCGAGGTAACGGCTTATTTGCGTGATGTCTTTCAAAACAAGGCCCTAATTTGATGGCGTCATAGTTGTTGTTTTTTTAATGGCTGTAACTTTTTACCCTATTTTCGAAATAGGTAGAGAACATTTTTTTAAAATCTCTTTGAAGATATGTCCTACTTTTTTCAGCTGCATCAGTCAATCGTTTGCTTTCATCTGTCTCTCACATTCATAATAGTGTTGAGTCTCAGTCCTTCAAAAATTCCTCTACAAAATTCATTGTATAATAAGTAAATTGCATGTCGTTCGGAGATGAATAAATAAATGAATGATTGAATGCTACTTATTAGGCATTTATGCATAGTAAAAACTGCAGCGTCGTCTAGTTCATTTGTCCTATATACAAAATTTATAAAATGATACATTTGTTTATATCGAATTTCCAAAACAATAGTGAGCTCCTGAGTTTGGGCCTTGCCTTTATAGTAATAATAATAATAATAATAATAATAATAAACTGGTATAGGCCTATTTTGACCGACAAAACGGTAGATTTTAATCGCCCTGATCTGCTGCTCATCGATAAAAAAGAAAAAGCCGATACCATTATTGACATCTCCGTACCACTGTATCATAATTTAAGAAAAACTGAGTTGGAAAACCAAGGAAAATATGGGAACCTAGGCTTGGAGATTAAGCGTCAATGGAAGTTATCTAAAACAACAATATACCCCATTGTTATATCAACCGAGGGGAAAATAACAACTGACCTCACATATACCTTCAAGGCCCTTGGTTTTCCTAGGAACATTCTCGTTGCCTGTCAGAGGGCGGTACTGCTGCAGACCTGCCACATCACCAGAAAATTCCTCAGTGGAAACTGATAAAGGGAGACTACAATGAATTTTTTTCCCTTTAACGAAACTCGACAACACTGACAGCGCCATAGAATGAATACTCGTTCTTTTCTAACACAATAATAATGAAAATAATAATAATCTTTATTATCCATTATAAATTTTGTCTTATAATTTGTGCATTACTCCAAACCAACTAACTATAGAAAACCAAAATATACATTCACACCAGACTCACTCATAATTTACATGCTGTCAGGTTTAGGATTTATTTGCTCTTTTAACTAGCTGTCTACTAATAAAGTCCCGGGGTTCAACCTGACAAGAACATCACTCACACACAGTCGTACATACAGTAAACAACAAGGCGAATAGTTTAAATAACAACAAAAATAAATGAATTTAATTGTATGAAACATATATGTGTATGTACAATGAGGATGATAAATAGACAATGTATATATTAGATATATATATATAGATATATATAATAGGTATATATAAAGATATTCACTAATTAATTTAAGCACCTTTGCTACTGCTATTAACTTGTCACCCTGGCTTTATGGTCCACCAGACTCTGACCGACTGGCGTCACAACACTGCCAACCTCGGTAATAGTAAGGTTAGACCTCAGATAATCGCCAATTTGACAATGACAATGAAAAAAACTGCAATATGTATTTCTGAGACAGCAAGCGACGCCCACAACTCCAACACTGGCACCCTATAAACGAAATAAACACAATATTCTCAACTTCTACACTAAAAATAGAAAGAGTGTCAACCTCATACCACATACAATAATAGATATCACAAACGAATAACTCACCCTAAACAGGGGTCCCAAAAATCCAACTGAATAATAAGTCCGAGAAACTGGTACAGACAAATAACGCTTTACGGGCCAACACACCGTCCGCTACAACCAAACTCAGAGGGTGAACTGCCTCATGACAAAGAATGACCGATAGATGTCTCCGGACTTTGTGACGTAGCAAAACAATTCAAAACAAAAAAATACAAGACACTCTCGCCCCGTACACGTACTACCAGTAGAGGAAATAAAAAAAACAGAGTTAGGAGAAAGAAATAGACACTTGTCTATACTACGCGACACATGCCACATGTTTATATCAGATAGTCTGATTATATTTAATAATTCACACGAAAAAGAGGTGAGTCTTTTGTGTCTTGTTTGTCTTTGCTATAGGTGTCTTGTATCTATTTTGTGACGGTAACATCACAAAATCCTGACCCAAAGGGTGATTTTTTAATTCCAAAATCTTTTTAGCTTTTTTAATGAATGTTTTGCTCAAACAGCTATCCTAATGGTTTGTTGTTGTTGTTTTTTGCAAATAACTTTGCCAGCAGCATTTAGGATTCTATGAAGTTTATTTTTGTTTTTAATGTTCAGATTGCCATACCAGGCAGTGATATTAAAACTTAAAATATTGCAGATGTGAGCGTGATAAAACATCTCCAAGGCCTTTTCGCTAACTTTAAATGAGGACATTTTTCTAAGTAATCGTAATCTTTGCTGCCCTTTTTTGATGATATGATCAGTATTTGCAATTAATTTTAATGTATTCTCTAAGATAGTTATAGTTATTTAAAAGTTGGCACTATTTCAATGTGCTTGCCATGTACACAAAGTACACAAGATGTAAGTTTCTTGTTGACCTCATGTATTATCGTAGCTTAGGACTCGAAAGATTCCTTCGTATTTACCTCGTATGGTCTTAAACATGTGTATTTCTCGTGGTGAATTGTCTTTGAAACTTTAAGACCTATCAATATCTCTCACACATGATAAAATGCTTTGCTCTAACATACGTGCATTTGTTTATTTTTCAAAGGTTTTACCGGCTTCGGATGTTAAGAGTTAAAAAATAATCTTCTTCCTTGTCCAAACCTCTAGAGAGACGACGAGGAATGGCAGAGGGCAGGGTATGAACCCGGGACCACCGAGTCGACGAGGAATGGCAGAGGGCAGGGTATGAACCCGGGACCACCGAGTCGACGAGGAATGGCAGAGGGCAGGGTATGAATCCGGGACCACCGAGTCGACGAGGAATGGCAGAGGGCAGGGTATGAACCCGGGACCACCGAGACGACCGAATGAGAGCCCAGCGAGCATAACACACGATCAGGCAGACATCCAAAGAAGATGAAGGGCTTCCTCCCATCCACTGTAACAAGCAATGTAAACTAAGGTTGGAGGGGGGGGGGGAGAGCGGTGTAAAAAAAAAAGTAAAGTTCCTCTTTCAGACCTTGTGTGTATAAGGCAGATGATGTAACTGTAAAGGTCATCTGTTTCTGTGCCCTACGGTTTACGAGAGTGTCATGTGGCCAGCACAACGACCAACCGCCTTTACTTTTCCCCAACTAATGTCAGGTACCCATTACAGCTGGCTGGACTCAGAGGAACCCAAAAGATCCCATTTGAGGACAGCGGTATAAAGCAATAAAGAATACTTCAACATATGTAACAATCAAACGTTAACCCCTTGCAGTTTACACGTTTATAGCCGTGCGGTAAACACATCGTGGTCTATTTTTATATTTCATAGCTTTCATATTATGCCGAGACGATGACACGCCAGTAGGGCGCTTAAAAACACCCTTGTAATGGTCGCTGAACTGCACCATGGACGGTCATTTCAATGGTCTTGAATTCAAATAAGTTTTAATTGGGATTGTTAGACGACCTTAATTGTGCCCCTCAGTTGATAGAGAAATTCAAAGGCCATAACAGTTATAAATAAATAATGTAAAATCTTTCACCATATGCCCGGAATTCTCTGATTTTGAATAAACTTTTTCTTTTAGTTAATGTAACCAGAAAATTAACACACACACACACACACACAAACAAAAAAGATTCAAAACGGAGGGAAAAAAACGAATCTAAAACTTGCAGGCGTTACGATGATAACATATCACGGCAGACGACAAGAAGATGCTTATAAGTTTGAGTTCATAAATAAACATGTTTCAAATAGGCCGGTCAGCTTATCAACGTTGGGAGGTCGGCTTTTATATCGACATTTTGGACAAGTGGAATGAACCCTTTTATATTTCTCAAGCAGTTCATTCAGAAAGAAAGATATTTAAAACACACACACGCACCCGTTCATACACAAACACGCACACACACACACACACACATATACTCACACAAACACACACACACACACGCTCGATGTGTTAATATTCATGATGTTCGATTTGAAAATGGTGAATGAGTATTGCGTTGCAGATGACATGACCTTAAAACATGATATCTAAGTAAAGATACTTTTGTTTTTTTTAACTACATCAAGTATAACATAAGAAATAAATATCACAAAATATGTTTTTCACTTTGAAGTACATTATTGAGTTTGAAAAAATTAATGTAAACATATTATTTTTTAACAGTATGAAATGTATCCCTAGAGTTTTAGAAATGATACTTATAAATAGAACATAATTTTTAAGTCTATGCATTTCTAAGAATATATTTTTTTTATTAGCCAAGAAACACAGCTGCGCTTACATTTTGTAAATTAATATTGCAGACGAATCTAGTGAAAATATTAAATACTTACAGGCCCAACTTTCAAGGTGAAACAAGGTGATAAAAGGTGAAACAAAGTAAAACAAAGTGAAACAAAGTCTCCTATATATATTTTTTTAAAATTTATTTTACTTGGTTATTATTCAAACCTGGATTTTTATCTACAATGAAATATCCATGACGTCCTGCTCCTCTCCCCCCCCCCACCCCTTTGGTAGGATGTCGCATCCCAGTTTGAGAATCGCTGTTTTCGCGCGTCCCCCACTCCGTTCGCTTTGCACTAAATAAAGATGGTGTCTTCGCTTCTTTCCTTACGACTAGTGGAAGCCGTCGAATTGATATTGTCCTGGAATGTCCCAGTAGAGAAAGAGATCTAGCATGGAGAAAAGAGATAGGACATTTCAAAGGGAGAAAGAGAGCAAGAAACTTTTACGCAAGACTACGTAACCAAAAAAAAACAACAACAACTCACAAAGGTAAAAGGAAAAGAAGAAACAACGGTTACAACTACAACTTGTGCAGCAATAAAAAAACGTATAGAAGGGAAATAACCTCTCTTTTTTTACTGGCATTTCTTTCAATGATGCGAGATTTATTTCCCTTTTCTATATAAATCCACAATTTATTTATTACTACTAATTAATTAACTAATTGGTTAATTTTTCGATTGATTCGTGAGTAGTCATCGGCAATGAGTCATAGAGCAAAGTCTCAACTTGATCCTAGATTGGGAAAAGGGAGAAATAACGTGCACAGGATTCTTCACTAACAGTCAGACGAAGTGAGTTAATATAAGCTTTGTACACAAAGACAAAGCTAGGTCACTTCTTACAGGCAAAGAGAAAGACCATTTCAAACTGTGAACACATTGGAAGCCAGCAAAATGTCTTGGTTGTAAATGAAACCTTTTAAAGGTAAACACACTAAGCAATAACAAAAACAAAACAAATATTACGTAAGGGAAGAACTCAACATTTACACCCGAAAATCTCAATACCCCAAATTTTCCATTTTTCCATATTAAACAAAATTAATTAATTACTACATGTTAATTAACTATTTTTTTCAATTGTTTCATGTTATGTTAGAAAAAATGAATAATTGTGCAAAGTTTCAACTTGATCTGAGAATGGGAAGTGGGAGAAATAACGCGTTAAAAATGTATCAGAGACACAGAGTTGATGTCAACTTTGCAAAAAACAGACAAAAAAATCTGATAATTTTTTATTATTTTTTTTTGTTGGTTATTCCAGTACTGAGTTAATGTTCTCATAAGATAATAAAAACAATTTATTATTTTTTCTTTCTAAGCCAAGCAGAACTTGAATTTCATGTTTCTGATTCAGTACTAAGATGTCAAATACAGGGGGACACAAGCAAGTACGGTATCTGAAGAACTCTCAGACCGGAATCACCAATTCGTTGCTTTCTGAAGATGACGTCATCAACAGCTCCTTGAATTGTAAATATCAATAAGAAAATATTGTATTTTTCTTTAACCGTCTTATTTTATTTTTTTTTATACTAGTTTGTTCTAAGTGAACACCGTTATAATTGTTCCCGCTCTTTCTGGAACATCTCCCCGGAAACAAGTTCTTAGATCAATCTGTTTCATTTCTCTCGGTAGCGCCATCTTCAACGGCCGGCGGTAATCTTTTCAATAGGAATCAATAAAACAAACCTCTCTACTGTGAGAACACTTGACGAGCGTTCTTTCCGCCTCGGAAAATAGGAAAATAGGGCCGAAAAAAAAAGTAATAAAAAAAATCGTAGAAAAAAAAAATTCGGGGGAGGGGGGGGGGTAGGGAGGTATTATTATTTTGGTCTGCGATCAAATGGATTTCATGGATTATATTTTTTTTAACTCTATGCCTGTTTAGCGGGTTTTTTTCCTTTTTTTTTTTTTTGTCATTCTGTTAACTTTGAATAGGATGAAAGGTGAAAGGTTGCGTGCCAGAGAAATGGCGTCTGTGTTTACTGATACGTTCAAAGGTTTGATTTACTTCGTACGGTTAGTTCCGGGTACTTAGACCGATAGTTCGCTTGAGCGTGAATGCATTTATTTGTTTCATATTCCGCTAGTATTAAAGGAATACCAGACATACGAGGGGCTGGAATTGAGCAAGTGCAGGCCCTGCGAAAGGTTTTCGTGTTGGCCTCTTCAACTTTAATAAAAGTGCACCACATAATTTGAATGCATTTAATACATTTTTAACAAATTTGTGAAGAAAGAAATATAACAATAATAATAGTAATAATAATAATAACGACCAGGGCAGCGCCAGAGAATGACTACTCGTTCATTTCTAACATAATAATAATAAGGCTTTTCTTCGAGTCGAAATATTAATGAGCTATACAGTATGTCCAGGGACTACGCAGCCCCAGTTGCGACCTACATACTTGGCCACAACCAGCGCAGACATAGCCATTTTTCGCCGGTCGTCGATTTAATTTTTCTTTTCGCCGTCTACGTCTGTCCTTGAGAATGAATTTTTATTTTTTTTTGGCCTTTGATAGTACTTGCATATGTTAATATAATTTCCCTAATTTTTGTAATAATAAATATGCACATTTTTGTTTAAAATGATATTATGTATTTTTTTTTATGTGGAGGTCTGAGAACGTGTGTGGCCTCACAGTCTTGTACTGTGGTAAAGCCGGCCCTGCGTGTATGCTCTTTTTTTTTTCTAACATATCTGTCCGCGAGCCCTTTTTGTTTGTCCATCACTTGATCCGATTACCAACAATTTTTTTTTTTGTTTTGAGACTTCAATTAACATTATTTTTTTTAAAGTTCACGCTAAGTTCTGTATAAAGTAGAAGAATTTTTTAGGTATAATTGTAAATGTCATCAGATTTGTAAATTAAGTAGTAGGCTACATATAGTATATTGCTATGGTAAAAAAAGGCAGGCCACCCAAAAGGCAGACACCGAATGCGATGGATTGATGCTGTGGAGGCAGATCTGCAACAGCTTGGGGTTAGGGCGTGGAGACGAAAGGCCTGGGAGGGATCTCAATGGAGGGATGTGTTGAAGCAGGCCAGAGCCCTCCATGGGCTGTAGCGCCACAGGGATGGATGGATGGAAATAAAATGGTATAAATTCTTTATTGGCTTTTGAATAGGCTTGTAGGCCTAAATTCTAAATAGACAAGTCTCTAAACCAGTGGTCTTCAACGGGGGCAATATCGCCCCCTAGGGGGCGTTTTCGAGATTTTGGGGGGCGCTGAGAGCCAAAGGGGCGGTAGGGGGGCGCTGGGCACAAAATGGGGCGGTAAGGGGGCGCTGGGCATAAAGGCGGAAAGAAGAAACTAAAGATGCTCTGAAACAGAACAAATTTAAAAATTCTTCAACATTAAAGCTGGGAAACTATATATAGACAAATTATAGTTAACTTGCTTCTAATTTAAGAACAGAAACAGCGTTAGAAAATGAGTTCGGGAATCCCATTTTCTATTTTTAAATTCTTACTTCTTTTACTGCAGGGTTCTCAACCTGTGGATCGCGACCCCCTTAGGGGTCGATACAAGATTTGCCAGAGGTCGCCTAAGACCATCGAAAATATAGATTATTAATGTCTATTCTTCTACTGCCGTATGTGTGTGTGTGGGGGGGGGGGGTCACGGCAGATAGACGGATTGTAAAAAGGGGTCGCCGAGCATAATAGGTTGAGAACCGCTGTTTTACTGTGATCGGAGAGTATTTATTGTCCTTGGATTTGGCGCGTATAAACGTTTAAGATTTGATCAACAAACTAGGTTATACGCCTTTTAGATTATATCTAGATATGTTAATATATTGATATTAAAATATTAATTGCAAAAAAACATTAAAGGTAACATTTAATAGAATAATTTAACTTTTTAAAAACAAAAAACATTGATAAAATGTTGTTACGAAAACTCACTGGTATGTCATGTGATATTTCCTTGAGATTTAGTGAATTGCCACTAGAAAAAAAGTAAGTTCTACTTTGATGGCATTTTCAGATGATAGTAAATGACAATTATTAAACATCTGTTACTGACGTTCAGATTGAGTTGCATGAAAAAATAGATTTACTATGTCTTCATTAAAAAGAATGTAAACATAGGAGGCACACAGTGGCGTAGCTAGGGTGGGGGGAGGGGGGAAATGGAAAATCCCCCGGGACCCCATTTAAGGGGACCCAAATTAGTGCTTTTTTAATTAATTTAATTAAATATTACGCAAAATGTAGCGGCCCCCGAAGATGTCAAGCCTTCGGACCCCAAACGATGCAAATTCCTAGCTACGCCCCTGGGGGCACAACAGAGATGTGGCTGCATTTAAATGTTTCAGTAAAATTCCAAAACTGTGGTCGAAATTGGAATTATGTTTTAGCTTTTCAACATACATGGGTAACCTAGATTTAGTGCGTAACAAAGTTAATGAATAAGCAAAGAAAGAAATTGGATGTACCCACTAGAGGAGACCTTCGCCTTGCTTTGGCTAATTTAAAGCTTGAAATTTCTAATATTGTCAGACTGCAGGAGGCACAAGGTTAACAATAGCTTAATTTCATTTTGTAGTGAATTCAGCAATAATAATATTTATATTAAAAAGTAAATCTAAATTTACAATTAAACCTAAAAACAGTAGGTCCTAATATTCCAAAATTTTAACGGAGACTATTCTTAGGATTTGAAAGAAAGTCTTTACAATTAATTTTTGTGTGTAATCACTGCAAATTATTTAACATAATTTTTGCATAATGATAATATTGCTTGTTTTTGCCTTTAATTCCGAAGATTACGGCTGAGTCCAGTGTTTCACATAACTAAGCAAACCCAACTGCGATATACATATTTTCCCGAAATTTATGCAGACAAAGCTGTGGTATGCTGGCTTTTATTTGAGTATCAAATGTTTGTCCCGCAGTTTTTGTAAGAGCTCTCGAACTGTTTCTCTCAGAGGCTATCTGCTGCCAAAGAATGCTGCCAGGTACTTTTCTCTATGCCAGTGAGAGCGAAATGGCGCCTGAATAAATCTTTATAGCGCTCACGGGGGAGGGGGGCACCTCTGTAATTCAGTCCTCCTCAAAGCTCGCCAGTCATAAGCCAAGAGTTCACAACAATCGCCTTTGGCATGCGGTCGTCTCCCAAGCGGGATAAGTGTTATTGACAGCATAAAAATTAATAGATAGATGATATTTTGTTCAAATTTGCCTTCTCCCGCTTCTTTATAACTGTTTTTCTTAGAGGGGGGCGCTGGCGAATTTTTGTAAAGAAAAAATTCGAAATGGGGGCGGTAGGCCAAAAAAGGTTGAAGACCACTGCTCTAAACAGTAGACTGGTCAACAGGTAAATAGAATGTAGATCTAAATAAAGTAGTTCGGAAATCTATTTTACGTCAATGATTTCTCATCTTTTTATTGTAAAGTTCTGCCTAGTTTGTACATTGAAAGCTCTTCTTGTGAGTGCATAGAGGTCTTAGAGGAACACTGCAGAAATTTTATTTCATAAAACTACGAGTCACACTGTCCCAAATATGACCACGTTGTATGTTGTAAGTTTCTATTGCCATCAAGGCCTATATGTCATTATAAACTAATTAGTTGTTTTAACATTCAATTATAAAACATCTCCTCGGTAGTATAGTGGTAAGTATCCCCGCCTGTCACGCGGGAGACCGGGGTTCGATTCCCCGCCGGGGAGATAATTTTTTTTATATATATTTATTTTTGAATACTCCATTTTTATATTCAAAATGCATCTACATCTTTGTTCGATGTCACAAAATTTTTTATCTGAACGGTAAAAAGTTTCATATTGCTTTTACTATATAAGTCAATTTTCCACTATTAAACTAAATGACTTTAACTTTGAACTGCTCCTCTGTCACAGTAAAGGACTCAAGTGACTAGATCTAGGCGTCTTTAAGTTCAAAGCAAAACAAACTTTTAGGATGACATAATGCACTTTAAGAAAACAATGCTGATTTTCGTACTAACAATCTCAAGCAGCAGCATTCTATAAATTGTTTGAAGCCTCTATTGGAAAAACTGGTTTTGTTTATGAGCTGTCTAACTGTCCATCCGTCTGTCTGTCAAGCAACATAAAAAAAATGTAAAAAAACAAACACATTCTTTACAAAGCTGAAGGCTTTTTGTAAGGACGACTACTTAGCTCTTAATAACTTAGGAATGATAAATAAAAAAAAAAAAGAAAAATATACCCCCCCCCCCCAAACCCATTTTTTTTTCCAAAAGAAAAAAAAATACTAGTTGCACACACAACTGACAGCAAGGAAAGTGTTCTCGAGGAAAGACCTCCATTTATTGTAACCCATACGCCGTTGCACTATCGCGCTAGTGTGCAAGTTACGCAAATATAAATATGTTACGTGGCATTCATGAATTGAAAAACAAACTAAACATACACATACACATTTAAACATTTATAAATAGTAAGAAAAAAAAAAGTAAAGTTTTCCCTCTAAGACCTTGCGATCTATGGGGCAGATGATGTTAAGGTCGTCTGTTTCTTTGGCCAACGGTTAAAGTGCAGGGTGCAATGTGGCCAGCACAACGTCTAACCATACTCTCCTTACCCAAAGTCTAGGCTTCCGAACTGTTCGGGTTCGAATCCTGGTGTGAAGACTGTGATTTTTAATTTCAGGATCCTTTGGGCGCCATTGAGTCCACCGGCTCTAATTGGTACCTGACTTTGGCAAAAGTAAAGGCGGTTGGTAGGTGTGCTGGCCACATGACACCCTCGTTAACCGTGGGCCACAGAAAGAGATAATCATTACATCGTCTGCCCTAAAGATCGCACGGTCTGAAAGGGGAACTAACTTTACCTAAAGCTCCCCTGGACTTTCAAAACATTGTTTTTTTCTATTTGACTAATCTAGCTGTAGATAACAAGATCGTGGAACAAGAGTGGCGTTACAGTTGGAGTCATGTCAATCGAGTGAGTTGCTTTTGGATGAATGGACCAATGATGACTCTCTTGTAGCAGTTGGCGGGGGGGGGGGCCTGTCCCCTGGACAAGATATTGATCAGCATGACTAGGGGAAACTTTTTAACCAGGGAGAGAAAAGGAAAAAAAAAAAAAATTGAAACTAAGGAAAAGTCACGTGACCAGGGTTTGACCTCTAGTAAAAAAAACATAAGTTGATTAAGTTAACAAGAAACTCACAGAAACTCGAGCTCTGAAATCTACACAAGAAAAGATTGGGAGGGGATGGAGGATTGAGCTAAAACGATAAAAAAGTTCCCTTTTCCGACCTTGCGATGATGTGAAGGTCATCTGTTTCAGTTACCCATGGTTAACGAGGGCTGTTGTATGGCCTGCACAGTGACCAACCGCCTTTACTTTTCCCCAACTAATTTGAGGTATCCGTTAGAGCTGGATGTTCTCAGAGGAGTCATAAGAGCCCGGTATTGAAAACCCAAGTCTTCACAAAGATTCGAAGCCGAGCGCCTTACCACTCAGCCAACACGCCTCCCAAAAAAAGGTTTCCAATGAAACAGTTTATTGCTGCTTTTTGTCAACACTTGAAGATCATGGGCTCGTCACTTCCTGTGCTGAAATCATTCACCTTATGTGAATATAGGACCAGCAAAAGAAAGTCTTGTTCAGACTAATTACTTTTTGAGACCAGGCACTAATGTGAAGCCACTTGGAAAGTACAAGTTCGTTTCTGGGAATAACTCTGTTCATATTTCATCATTGTTAGTCCTTTGACTTTCGTAGTAGGGGCTGTGACAGTTCGCGCAACAATTTCCCTCCACTTTTCCCGGTCAGCAGCTGTTCTTAACAGGACATCAAGAAAAAGGCCGGTCCGTTCTATAATGTTGTTCAGTCAGCTTTTCTTCGGACGACCCTTTCTACGTGCTCTGTCCACTGTTGATACAAGAAGTCTATAAATACTGGCAACTCGGGGTTTAAATCTCAAATGTTGTTTACATAAGTGGAGGAATTTGGTTACAGGAATTGTTCACAGCACATCCTACGACGAGCGTCAAGGGTCAGATGATGGTGATGATGTTAATAATGATGATGATGACAATTAGATGTTGTTGGTGTAGTGTAGCAAATAAAGGAATTAAGATTTCAGAGCTATTCATTGCAAGCCTCATCTGCATGTAGTACTTTACAATTATAGACTTGTTTAATGATGTGAAAATAATTTTTTTAAACTAAATTTTCATTTAACTTTAAAATGAGGATTTAAATAGAATGTTGGTTTGCACTTTCAAATATTCGCACACTCAGTATTCTCTCGTCCATTCACTGTGCAGGCCACCGAGCTTTTTGTTTTCAAAAGTTTTTCTTTGTTATCGGCAATGTCATGAATTTCCTTGGTCATTTTTTTTAATCAGAAAAACGCTAACATTCACCAAAACTGATATTATATTTAAAACGACATGAGATTTAATATAAAAAAAACACTAAGAAAAGAGAGAGGATACAATATAACTGGTCCATCTATGTACATACACTACAGCATTACTTCGATTTTTTAAAATTATAATTACTACATATTGATTCATGATTTATGTATTGGTGGTTAAGTCGGTCTTTACAATGTATTTGGGATGTATACATACAAGATTTGAAACTACATAATAGCCTACATTTCCTAGATATTAAGGATTCGCGTAGTGGAAGAAACATAACCATCCTGAAAAGCGTAATGTTACTGCATACTTTTATTCATACACTTAGACACCCATTTCAGTACACTCGCACCCACACAGAGTTATGCAAAGTTCTGCCGCAAAGACCACCCGTAGCACAAAAAGAATTTCTCCCTCTCACCAATACATTTGACTTTACCCAGGACACGCATCGACTTTCCTAATTACAAACTGCTCACCCGTGCAAATCTGCAGGTCACTTCCCAGGATACAGCAAAAGGTCAGCTCTCCAGGTTCAGGAGAAGGACGTCATAGCGACGCTAGACCAGCTCTTAGGCTTTGACCCATTGATTAACTGGAGAGCCCCTGCTAGATTTAACCTGACTATGGAGAACATGTTCTGGCACTTGTCTGTGCCCCCATCAGCTGAATCGATACAATGGCTCCATCCCTTCTCTTCAAGAACAACATATGGACCAGTGTTTATGTAACTGTTCAGCGTGAATTCAGCCTAAATGGGTCAGTGTTAACCAAACAGGTCTCTTACAGCTATCATTACGTACACAAACAGTGGAGAAACAAGAAAGTAATTCTTTGTTGTCCAATGTCCAAATATTTGTCTTAACTTGGAATCTATATGTAGATATAGATATATCGTTTTTGTATAGATAGATAGATAGATAGATAGATAGATAGATAGATAGATAGATAGATAGATAGATAGATAGATAGAATAGATAGATAGATAGATTAGATTGGATTGGATTGGATTGGATTGGATTAGATAGATAGATAGATAGATAGATAGATAGATAGATAGATAGATAGATAGATAGATAGATAGATAGATAGATAGATAGCAGGGGCGGACTGGGTGTCAAAATCGGACCGGGCACTTCTATAAAATTCGGCCCACAAATTCTCTATCATGTGATGGGCATCCATTTCTAGGTGTATCGGTCCTTAAAAATCATTGTTAAGTTTTGATAATGTATCGATATTCATGCATACAGTGAACTCTATATCTTTATAAGCAATATACCGTCTTTTTAAATCAGCAATTATGTAGGCCCTAAAAAGTTGAAGCCTACTAGTGGCACTGTCTACATTCTACATTTTATTTTCGGAAAATGTGTTCGATTGAAATAGTATTACACTGTAATGCCTTTGAAATACTTTTTTAAACACGATGCCCAGAGGTCCTTTTATAATAATATTAATATAATAAGAATATTATAAAACCTTTAACAACTTGATATGTGCTATAGTGACTTCGATCAGGCCATTTCGGTGGCCCTACCGGCCCATTTGGGTACCGGCCCACCGGGCATTTGCCCAAATGCCCATATAGCCAGTCCGCCCCTGATAGATAGATAGATAGATAGATAGATAGATATCATTTGTAATTTGAATACCATGACTACTTGTACAGCACGTGTTTGTACACAAAACATTTGTAGACAATTGTGCACCAGACATTTTCATAGCACACGCAATTCTACTCAAGTGAAAAATATTGCATTTTTTGTAGCTTTGAAGAAAATAAATCTTTATGTTTAAATGATACGTGGCTACAAAATATTTTCAATGATTATGTCCGATGTGTTTTTATTATTACACCTCCATATTCAGAAATCAAAGACACATATTTAATGTGTAGTCAAGGGAGATAATCACTAGATTGTATGAGATAAAAAAGTCTAGAACTCTGGTTGTCTCCTCATGGTCTTCATCTATTACTCTGATCTCGTTATTCCGCGACCTTGCGTAACTTCTTGACCTCAACCCCCAAGTGGTCAGGAACTTCCGCTTGCAAATGCGTGATGAGCATTTCCTTTTTTTTTTTTTTTTTTCAGTTCTGGCCTCCCGGATTGGGCGGTCAATGGAGAGCGTCAATTACAATAATAATCTCCCCACCCCGGTAACTGTCCGGAGTAAAGGCATGCAGGCGAGTTGATGTTTACGGGTTGTAGGCTTCAGGACATCCGGGTGTGACAATGTCACGTGATATGCAAAACGCCTGGAGACGGGGCCGGGTGGGCATAAGAAAGAAAGTACGTATTTGTTTCAAATGTTTCGGATGTTCCTTCAGAGTTAAAGACAATCTACTTCCTAGTCCAAACCTACCGCAGGGCAGCGGGAAGGGTATGAACCCGTGACCATTGAGACGACCGAAAGACAATCCAGCGAACATACTGCACGACCAGTCGGTCATCCACGACTTCGCAGCCCTCCATGTATAGAGATGACCAAGAGGGGTAAAAAAAAAAGTTTAGCCATTATTAATGCCCAAAGATTAAAATCTAGTCTTCGTAATAGTACCAATTAATGAAGTGTTACATCGGTTTGAGTTGATCACAAAGATGTGTGGTAGCTCCATAAAATAACATTCGCTGAAAATCCGCCAATGATAGTGTTGTTTTTGTTTCACCAACTGCATTGTTGTGATGTTGTGACCATACGGTCAGCCAAAGTCCTCCACTTTTCCCGAGGATATTATTTGAATAATTTTGTTGGATAACTCAAATTAATTTCGCAGAAAACAAAAAAAGGCAAAATAAAACAGCGAACTTTTCTTTTCACGCAATAACGAAGAACTTCCTGATCGGGTGGTATGTGTTATTATTATTATTATTATAGCTTTTATATAGCGCTACTTTCATGCTTATAGCATGCTCAGAGCGCTTTTGGTCCAATCTCATTTGTGGACCAGTGGAGGGGAGGGGGTATCTAGGAGTTGGTCTTCCGTGCTGCCTTTAGGCGCTCAGTAAACACAACTCTGCCCGAGTCGGGTGTCGAACCTCGAGCCCCCTTCTAGGTAGCCAAGCCAAGCCAAGTTCGACCACGCTTCCTGTCGTCGTGGTGGAACCCAGTTCAAACCCTGCAAGTAGCCATGACCTGCTGTAGTTATAATCTACTTTTGAAATGGAACGTTCGATAAATATATCAAACATATACAAACACATATAGCAAATACAAACACATATAGCAAATACAAACACATACAGCAAAGGTCAAGCTAACATTCAGTTTATTTTAAGGCTTTATATTGTTCTTTTAAATCAAAACTTTTAGGTCCAGACAGAGAGAAACAGACAGACAGACAGAAAGACAGACAGAGAGACCATATCCCATGGGTAAGAATAGAATTCCTAGTCTTAAGCCTCCTCTGCATTCGCCTTTTTTCTCTCCTCCTCTACCTTCGCCTCTTTCTTCACCCTCCAAAAGCTCACAAATATTTCCTAAAAAGACATTATATAAACACATTGATTCCTGAGACAGACAGTATGAGGCTTACCAAAAACATAATATCACAAACAAACAGTCTGCCAATTACGCCCGGCGTCTAAACGGCTTTACCAAAACAGCCATTGCCCGTGCGTGTTTACTAAAGATAAAAACATTTCTCGGTTTTACAGAAAAAAAAGGCCAAATCAAGCTAAAATAAGGCCAAATAAGCACATTTCTTATGCTTGAAGGAACAGGAAGTTCTTTCGCTAAAATAAGTGACTAGCACCTGGCCAGATTGGCCTTTATTTACATTTGAGGTCATTCTTCTTTTCTTCTTCTTCGTTCTCATTGTTATGTTGGAGTGTTCAGATGAGTAGACCAATACATGAGATGAACTGCGCAGTGGTTTCCAAATCAGGGAGCTCTCCATATAGTTTCCTTTCTATTGGGGTGATTTGGGGCCAATGTCTTATACGGGCTTCTTGGTATATAGAGCAGTTTTGGAGGACGTGGTCTGCATTCTCTGGTGATACTCCACATGGGCAGATTTCACTAGTTCCAATTTTGAGCTTCCGGTACATGTGTTGTCGCATTCTGTTGTGTCCGGTCCTGAGTCGAAAGATTAGACGTTGGTCTTGTCGGGATAGCTTATAGTAAGCGTCATCTTTCTTGTGATTTGGATGAGAGCTCGTCCATTTCTCATTTATTTTATTTACGATTAATTTCTTCAATTCTTCTGGATAGAGTGCAGAGTTTATTAGTGTGTTAGTTCTCCCACTCTTGGCGAGTGTGTCAGCCTTCTCGTTTCCTTCTAGCTCTATATGT
>NC_074723.1:7880000-7927500 GCF_947242115.1 Biomphalaria glabrata
TTTTTTTGACCGTTTATTTCCAAATATCTACAGATCTTCTTCTCTTGATTTTGGTTACTTTTTCTTTGCGTTTCATAATATGGGCACCACATTTCTTCATATTGTTTTATCTTCTTTTTATACTCATAATTTATTTAATTGATTTAAGAATTGAGACCAAAATCTTAAAATCAAAATATGTAAACAAATAGCAGATTACTGTGATTAATTTCAGTGCTGAAACTTCAAGACCTTGCGATCTTTAGGGCAGATGACGCAAAGCTTATGCTCATCTGTTTCTATGGCCTACGGTTAACGAGGGTGTCATGTGACCAGCACAACGACCAACCGACATTACTTCCCCCAACTTATGTCAAGTACCCATTAGAGACTCAGGGGCATTCTAAAAATCTCAATCCTAAAAAAATCTAGTCTTAACTGAGATTCGAACCCGGGACACCTCGGTTCGGAAGCCAAGCACTTTAACTTTTTGCGTGGAAATCCTGAATTACTAAGAAATCAAAGTTAAATGTACTCCAGTTTCTTGAATTACTTTGAATGTACAAGTCACGCCAAGTTGTCCATGCTGTCGAGTGCTTCATCCTGATTCTCGTTCATGTCAACTCGGCCATATTTGTGACTAGTGCAAAATCAATAGCATGATTTAAGTCTCGGGAATGGGGAGCTAGGGGTATGCAACTCGAGTGATCTTACACATGACGGCCTAATGCATCCGAAAACGTCATTACCCATTAACAACAACAACAAAAAATGATTTTCTCGACTTCATCCTGTCGTTTTGATGTTTGTTTTCATCTTTGTTCAGGACTTCAAAACAAAAACTTGACCTAAACATGGCGAAGGTAAACTTCGCTTCCGCCCAGTCGACGTACAACGTCACTTCCTGTTCAATAAAACATGGTGTCGCTTCCTGTCCAAGGGAGGCAAGCTGTATCACTTTTCAATATACCTTCTTTTTTTTTTAATGCCCCACCCTCGCCCCGATCTAGTTGTCGGCCTTACTGGGAATGTTTATTTACAGGTACCGCTGCACATAAATAATCAATGCCGAGTGGTTTTGCGCGCTGGGCTCGAGGGCTTGTTTCTACCATTGAGACGTCAATGACATAAGAAGTACTTGAGTGGGTGCAGGCAGCGAATCACTATCCATTCAGCCATAGACAAGAGTTTAATTGAACTGCAAGAGAAACCAATAAAAGGCTACTTTGAAGTTCTTTCAATGAGATAGGCATTTAAGTAAAGCCAGTAATGGTCCCGCTAGAATATAAGTTATAATGATACATACATCTGCAATGTGTCCGTGTGTGAGTGTATTTATAAGCTTGTGTTAGAGAGAGAGAACAGAAAAAGAAATAGTGAAGAGGGAAGACAGAGAGAGAGAGAGAGAGAGAGAGAGAACGAAAAAGTTTAAAGAAAAAAAAAGAGAGAAAGAGATAAATAGAAAGCTGTACAAAAATGGAAATGTAAGAAAATGCGTTAGTGTGGGTGTATGTGTGTGTGTGCTTTAAGAGAGAGAGAGAAAGATAGAGAGAGAAAGATAGAGAGAGTAAAAGAGAGAGAGACAAAATCACCAGTAAAACTACGACATAAAAACATGACATTAGAAGTCACAAGTAAGAAGAGCACTAAAAATAGAAGAGAGAAATAATAAAGAGAAAAGAATAGTGAAAGAGATTTAACACAAGAGATTAGAGACAAAACAGAAGATTATTAGAGTATAACAAAGAGAGAGAAAAAGAGAGAGAAAATACAGAAAACAGAAAAAGATAACTTATAGAAAATATTAATTAAATAAAATACAACATATAAGAGTGTATGTACAAAACTTTAATATAGGAGTACAGAATTAAGCTACGAAATACAAAGCAGAAAAGTCAAAGAAATGAGAAAATACATTTTTTTTAAAAGCTCTTCGTAGTTCCAATGGATTCCTTTTATTATTATAATTTTTTTAAAATCTTAGATATATCTGTATGTCATGCGCACATGATTTCAACAGATCATTAGCGGAAATAGAGATCGTCTGCAATTTTTAATCTTAAGTCACTAATAATTGCCTCCCCGTGCCAGCGTCACGAGATCAATTGCGAGACCTCATGATTTGAAATCTCGCAACGGATCGTCTGCTAAATGTAGGTCATTAACGAATCCGATGTTTTCGAACATTCTAGGCAACGTTTCAAGGCAGAGAACTGGGAGGGGCTGGGTGGGGGGTCTGAGGGGGTTATAGGTCAACTCACAAGAAGATAGCGTGCCCTATTTTAATGACTTTTCTCCTTTATCTTCCGATTGGCGAAAAACTATTTCCCGCCTTTCTGTTTCTGGTAGTCTTTGACCACTGAATGGGCTCATTAACTGGTCAAAGTTCGCAGACCTGAAAGTCTATATACCAAGTGAAGTTCTACGAATTGGTTGGGGGCGGATTTTGTAGCAAGAAGAACGACTAAACTGTTGTCGCAATGGAAATTTCCCAGATAAACACAATATGCTTGTGAATCTTAGACGCTAACTGCATAACTAGAGAGGAGGATCCTAGCAATGGAATTGAGATAGTATAGGATACTAGGTATCACCTTGAAAGAACGCATCACAGACGAGGAGATTCGAATAAGATTCACAATGGCTATAGGGCCCAAGGTGACCTGCTGACCACTCTAAAATAAAAAAGGAAAGAAAAATGTGGCCTTATCACAAGCTCCTCGGGGCTCGCAAATACTTTCTTTCGGGGAACGTACTAGGAAAAAGAAAAATACCCTGACACAGAAATCTAAACATACAAGACACACACAAGACAGATACACAAGACACACACAAGACAGATACACAAGACACACACATGACACACCCATGACACACACACACACATGATACACACAAGACACACAAAAGACACATACAGACTGAGTAAATATAAGCGCTGCAAAAGCACCAGTGTTCATGAAAATGTTCAAATGACGATCTTTGTCCTGCAAATGGTTTTAAGCTGCTGACCTGGTCAAACACCTGAATATAGATAAGCACATGGACACGCGTAGGACGTAATTATCTTCTCTTATGAAGTAACGTCTGCAATTTATAAGATAATATAAGAGCATCGTTCCAATGACGCTATCCCGACATGATCAACGTCTAATCTTTCGACTCAGGATCAGACACAACAGAATGAGACAATGTACCGGAAGTTCAAAATTGGAACCAGTGAAAACTGGCCATGGGAGTGTCACCAGAGAATGCTGACCATGTCCTCCAAAACTGTTTTCTTTCCCATGAGACCCATACAAGACTGTGGCCCCATAACACCCCAATAGAAAGAAAACTATATGGAGAACTCCCTGATTTGGAAACCACTGCGCAGTTCATCTCATGTATTGGTCTACTCATTTGAACACTCCAACATAAAAATGAGATCGAGGAAGAAGAAGAAGTTGCAATGATTATAACATTTTAGCTTTTCTATGCTTGACATCATTTATCAATAGTTTTGGTAACTATCAATAGAATAAGGCGAGCTCAATATGGCTGGAAAATATGCTTCCCAGTAAACGACATAGTAAAAGCCGGACCTGCCGGACAGAGGACATGATCTGTAATAGGAGGATTCGTCCTCCTTTTACAAAACGTCAAGTAACCTTAGAATCTCTATCACACCCTTCTCTAAGCATAATGAAATATAATACATATTGCTAATTATATTTAATAATAAATGGTGTACACTTTAGATAAAAAAAATACTTTAAAAAAAAAAAAAAAGCTTTATATTATTCGTACTTGCATCAATTAGTTTTTATCAGTCGTGTAATTAAATTTGTAATAGATCTAGACTAATAGTAAAAAAAACATTTTTTTTTAAATTTAAAAAGGAGGAAAGATTTGAATTCGAACTCATGGCTCAAGCCTTCTCAGGATTCTCAAGCCAACACGTTAACCACTATTCTAGTGGAGAGCGTATGAACATGGATGTTTGTATAGTTATCTGTTGTTTCTATAGTCTCGTCCTATTTTTCATGTTGTTTTAACCAAGATTCAGACGACAACCTATAAGGGGGACTAACTCAGTTTATACCATCACTTCAGTCAATTACAATTTCTTTTCCTTGTTTGAGATACCAAACAAAGTAATTTATTACCTATAGTTAATTAACTATTTAATTAATGTTTGTTTTAAATTCATTTTTGTGTTGTCAGGTAAAAGAAATAATTGTGCAAAAATTTCAGCTTCATTCGAGATGGGGTGTGGGAGAAATAACGTGTACAAACTTTTGACCAGACATAAACACAGACAGACAAACAGATAGTTTGAGTAAGCTTTGTAACAAGATAACCCCCTCATCAAAAAACACAATATGACAAAAATATAAAGGCACATTTATTATTCCATATGCTAAGACACATTTTTATAAAAGCTCGTTCTTCCATAGTGCAATCAGAACATGGAACGGTTTGTCTGGATCAGCCAGAAAGACTTAGAAAAATTTCTAATTAAGTAATTAACATGCACGACTAGATTGACACATAGATACGCGTATGACGTAATTATCTTCTGCTTTGAAGGAACGTCTGTCATTTATAAGATAAGATCAAACTACAATCATCAAATAGTAAGAATTAGTTTTAATAAAATCCAAAAAAAAAAAAAAAAGAAAAGAAACTATAGTTTTCTCTTCCCAGATAGAAACTAGAACCAACTGTTTGTGTGTGTGTGTGTTTTTTTTATTATGACTAATGCTTTACCAAACTCTCGTTTGAAAAATTTTGTCACTTAAAAAAAAACACTTTCGATACCCTGAGAAAACTGGTAAAGTGACAGCCATATTAATAGTGACAGTCAAATCGTCAATATGGAAATTTCACTTAATGGTGGAAGAGGAAAGGCTTTTATCTATTCATAAGACCAGCCAGGTCTCATCATTCTAAATGTCCGTACTGACCGGGTCACGGGACAAGGTCTAGACTGTTTTATTAAAACAAGTCATGACAATGCATTTGTAAAAGCTTCAATTAAAGTCGGCGTAAAACCAATTTTAAAACAAACAAAAAAAAAAACATAAGTCCATGGGCGTAAAACTAATTTTACAACGGACTGAAACAACATAAGTCCAACAATTTATTAAAGTTATTTCATAGGACATTATAAATAGTTTTAAACTGCAAACGTTTCGATGGATGTTAAAGTGGAATCTGGAAACTCAAACTGTAATTAAAATTTAATTATAAATGACAATATTCCGAATGGCATTGAACTGGTTATTTAGTCTGTTCAAGTAGTGAGATATGCCTAGCAAAAAACAAACTGCTCCGTTATAATTATAAAGTAAAACATCCGTGTAAACTCTTACAGATTCTTTCCTTGCAAGAAAAAGTTTATTCTACAAAATATCATTATAAAAAGTACAATTCATGCGTAGAGAAGTGTATTTAATCTTTTAAGCTTCGATATTTAAGTGTGATTTGGAGAGACAGAGAGAGAGGGAGAGAGAGAAAGCGAGAAAGAAAAAAAGAGAAAGAGAGAAAGAGAAAAGAGAGACAAAAAAGAAAAAGAGAGAAAGATAGAAAAAAGAGAGAGAAAGAAAGAAAGAGGGAGAGAGAGAGAGAGAGAGAGAAAAGATACATAAAATGAGAGAGACGGGCTGTCGTAAATAAAATAAGAGAAAAAAAGGAGAATAGGAGAGAAAAAAGAGAGACAAAGAAAGAGAGATAAAGAAAGAGAGAGAGAAAGAGAGAAAGAAAAGAGAGGGAATGAGAAAGAGAGAGAGAGAAAAAGAGACATAAAATGAGAGACAGGCTGACGCAAATAAAATAAGAGAGACAAAGAGAGACAAATAGAGACAATGAAAGATAGTAAGAAATGAGAGAGAACTAAAATGATCTTTCTGCTGATGCATGCATGTTATCACATTAAGAAATTAAGTAAGTCGAGTCATCAGGTTCGAAACACGACACTGGCATCAGCCTGTGTGTCTGGCTCAAAGCGCTACAACAAATTCACCACAGTCGACACATGACGTTGCCTCGTGAGGTCCAGACCCTTGCTCCAGATTGGAACGTCACGTCGCTACAGAACACGAGTCTCCTTGGAGAGCTATCGACACGAACGAGGGCCCACAATTAGGTTCAAAACTGAAGCGTCAATCTGGCAGCGCGAGAGACTTAATACCAGGCAGAATGGAGACTCGAGCATCGGGCTGTAGTCTGTACATCGGACGACCAGCGTAGACAAATAAAATTGGCAGAACCCAACTAACAGACGAAATTCTATAAAAGTTGGATGGAAAGAAAGAAAAACGGATAAACAACAAATACAAGAAGGAAAAAAAAAGAAAATAGCAATTCAAGTTGACAGGCACGCCACTGGTCAGATAAACTGATGTCTTCATTGTCTGCTCCCCAGACCGATGGTTCTCAAATGATACACTAGAGGTCACATAATCTTTTTACTAAGGAAAATTTTTATATTTGCTTTAAAATAATGTAAATCTTGCCTAATCCTGTGGATTGCGCTTAGAACTGTCATCTAGATGGTCCCGAGTTTGAACCCTGCCCACTTCCATCCCTTGACGGTAGTGCGTAAGGTTTGAGTTAGAAGGTAATTATATTCATTTCTGAAGAAATCTCTGAAACTTAAAAACGGGCAAAGGATTTCATTTTCGAATGTGCAATATATATGTTTACTTCAATAATCTTTTTTTTTCTTTATGTAGTTTGTCTTAAATAAATAGTTTTGTTTATTTGAATAAATCTCTAGACGGAGTTTTTATAGGACAACACTTGAGAACCAAACTTTTGACATTTTTTTTATGTGAGACAGCATTGCTGTCTACTGTCTGACGTCATTTAAAGCAGATAAAACAAAACTCGGGGAAAATGTCTTCAATTTTTTAAAATTTTAATAACCAACTTAAACAAAGCCTATTTTTTTTATATTTTGTATACCAAGTTTCACCTCTCTCTGGGTAGAACTCAGTATTTGTTGTATATGTTCTCAAAGTTTCACCCGTGCTACAACAAACCTCCTTGAGGGTAGGGGGGATGAAAATGGATTTGAACCTGGGAACATTGTGACGACACTCGCATACAAAAGACCACGCAACCACATTCTTATTCCAATATAGCACTCAAAAGGGTCAACTCTTCTTGGGCGTTTGAAGAATATGCTTAAGTTTTTAGGGTCTAGCAAAGTTGAGTGGCCGTACTGAGGGTGCTTGTAGCGCCCCCCAACCTCCCAGCCTCCGAATAGTGTACGTAATTTATATTTAAATAAGAACAGTCAGAAGTAAGCAATACAAAGTTAACATATAATGAAAATAAAGTTTGTGATACTGATATGTATGTAATCATTTCTCTGCATTCTTCCGCAAACAAAAATGCGCACGCCTTTAGGTTAGTACTTTAGGTTAGTACGACTTTAAAATAAGCAAAATCCACAAGGCTATTGTTCTACGCCTGTTATGCACACAGCCATCCATGGAAGTGCAGAAGGTGCGCTCTAGCCCAGGGCTGGCGAACTATGACACGCGTGACTAGGTGGCACGCGAAACGATTTTGTGTGGCACGCGATGACGTTGATATTAAGAAATGTGTTTTTTTGGGAAAATCACGGATTACCATAAATTACCATAAATTAATAACGTTCAATTATTTCAGAGAACTGTAAATAATATGGAAGAAGCGCTAGTGGATCATATCCCATATAATTATTTTCATATGACTGTGTTTCATTTGGGGAGCATAGGGCATAATAATTTTTTTTCAAGACAAATCTCGTATTAGAACGAGATCTCCTTAGCTTCCGCCATTTTGTTGATATTGAAAACGTTTCGGTCTTACATCGATTGCTAGCGTTGCCATCAATAAATTTTTATCAGAATAATTACCATAACATGTCATTCTCAAAAAAAAAAAAAAAAGAAAAAATTAATGAAGAAGAAGGAAGTTTCAGACCTTTTCAAGAGTGGTGGACTGAAAGATAGGGAATGATTCACAGAGAAAACAAGGCCTTATGTGCCATGTGTTTGGAAAGTGTTGTTTGTCGGACATCATCAGTAAAACGTCATTATGAGTCCAATCACAGCTGGCTTTTAGGCAAAAGCGAGGATGAGCAAAAAGAACATCTATCGCGTGAGTTAAAAAAAGCGATTTCACAATTCAGTTCTTTTGTAAACTTTGTTAAAAGTTCTTCTAACTTAGTGGTTGCAAGTTTTGAAGTTTCAAAAATTATAGCTAAGCATGGAAAACCTTTAAGTGACGGTGATTATATCAAGAAAGCAATGTTAGAATGCGCGTCTTATTTGTTTGAAGACTTTCAAAACAAGGATAAAGTCATTCAGAGAATAAAGGATTTGCCAATAAGCCGAAACACGGTTAAAGCGAGAGTTATGAAATTGCACGTTAATATTCAAGAACAAGTAAAGAAGGATATTAATGCATGTCAAGCCTATTCTATTTGTCTTGATGAAAGTACTGATGTGACATCGTCCGCTAGACTAGCCATCATTGCCAAATATAGCAAAGGAAATGAAATACACGAAGAACTAATAAAATAAGCAACTTTACCAACGACAACAACAGGTGCAGATATATGTCAAACTGTTGTGACTGAACTCAGAAATGCAGGTGTAGATCTCAAAAAAATAGTTTATATTACAACTGATGGTGCTCCAAGTATGACTGGAAAAGATACAGGTTTCGTTACTTTGTTTACAGGACATGTTGGACACCCACTAATAACCTTTCACTGCATTGTGCACCAACAAGCCCTATGTTCAAAAAAGGCTTAAAGGAACTTGAAGACATTATGAAATGTGTAACAAAAACCGTAAACTTCATTACTGCCCGTGCTTTGGATAAGAGAAAATTTGAACAGCTGCTAAATGAAGTTCAGTCCAGTTACTCTGGCTTATTAATGTACAACAACGTACGTTGGCTAAGCCGAGGTCACGTTCTGGAACGGTTTGTGGAAATTCAAATCTTTAAATCTTTATGGATGATAACAAATAAAATTGCTCAGAATTGACAAATGTTGACTGGCTTATCAGACTAATGTTTTTTACCGATTTTTCATCCCATTTAAACGAACTTAATACGAAGTTGCAAGGTTTCGGAAAATCTGTCGATCAGGCATTTGACATCTTGACAGCATTTGAGAAAAAGTTGAAAATTTACAAACGTGACATAGAGAAGGAAGAATTAAAATATTTTAACAAACTGAATAAATTTTATGATGATTTAAAAGTTCATGATACTACCGGCAGAGATTTTCAGAAAAGATTGTTTTTAGAGATAATTGACACAACTTCTGAACAATTTTCACTGCGTTTTTAACAATTTCGAAAATTCGAGTACACCTCCAAATTTATAAAATATCCAGATACAGTAGATTTTGAAACTCTGGTTTTGACCATGTTTTCTTGGGATTACACGACTTTGAAATGCAACTTGTTGAGTTTCAGTCCAGCGCAATTTGGAGACAGAAATTTATTGACTTACGAATACGACTTGAATTAATTGAACGTGAACGGTTAAATGGATCATTAGAACCTCAGATATTAGCAGAAAATGAGATCCTTTAAGTTTGGAATGACCTGCCTAAAACTTTCAATTCTCTGATAAAAGTAGCAACATCCATTCTGTCAATTTTCTCGTCTACTTACTCATGCGAATCTTTATTTTCTACAATGAATTATATTAAATCAGATGCCAGAAGTTGCTTGACCGATGAACTAAGTGCGGCGTGTGTAACTTTGAAGAATACACGGTATACACCAGATATCAAACTGTTATCGTCTACCACACAACAGCAGAAGTCGCACTGATTGACCTGCCCTAAGACTTCAAATCTGTAGGTCAAGATAATAAAATTGAATAAACAAGTAATATTGTTACTAAGCTGTTTTTATACATGCAGTTGAATTACTGTTTGTAGCACTTCTTTTATATAGCGGCGTCACTAGTAGACCTACTGGGCACGCAACAATCTTCATTGTTTTTAAATTGAAATTAATTGGCACTCGGACTGAAAAAGGTTCGCCAGCCCTGCCTCTAGCCCGTGTGCTGCTAGAGACTAGACTTGAAAGGAGCCTAGACATTAGAGAAATAACGATACCCGCCAAAGTAAAGGAGCTTATGAAGAAACTGTACTAAAGACAAGCTGTTTTCACCTGTGTTTGTGACGTCTTGTAAATAAACACCTCTCTTTATGGAGTTACCTCCCTTGCATTTACATGATGAAAAGCAAAGTTTCCCCTTTCCTTGCGATCTATGGGGCACATGATGTTAATGTTTATGGGGCCATGTTTCTATGGACAACGGTTAACGACCAACCACCTTTACTTCCCCCAACCTAAAGTCAGGTACCCATTAGAGTTGGGTGGACTCGGGGCGCCCTAAAACTCCCGATATTCAAAATCCCAGTCTTCACCGAAATTCGAACCCAGGGCCCCAGGTTTGGAAGCCGAGCGCTCAACCACTCATCCATCACGCCCTTTAAATGTTCTAGTTCTAAATGTTCTAGTTCTAAATGTTCTAGCTCTAAATGTTCTAGTTCTAAATGTTCTAAATGTTATAGTTCTAAATGTTCTAGTTCTAAATGTTCTAGTTCTAAATGTTCTAGTTCTAAATGCTCTAGTTCTAAATGTTATAGTTCTAAATGTTATAGTTCTAAATGTTCTAGTTCTAAATGTTATAGTTCTAAATGTTCGAGCTCTAAATGTTCTAGTTCTAAATGTTCTAGCTCTAAATGTTATAGTTCTAAATGTTATAGTTCTAAATGTTCTAGTTCTAAATGTTCTAGTTCTAAATGTTCTAGTTCTAAATGTTATAGTTCTAAATGTTCTAGTTCTAAATGTTCTAGTTCTAAATGTTCTAGTTCTAAATGTTCTAGTTCTAAATGTTCTCGTTCTAAATGTTCTAGTTCTTAATGTTCTAGTTCTAATGGAAATTCATGATTGTACATCTGGGAACCAGGTCTATTTATGGACCCCTAATCCAACTGATAAGGATGTACACTGTAACATAATAGTATTATATGTACATTTGCACACTAGCGCGTCAGTGCAACACCGCTTGTGTTTACGTAATAAATGGAGTTCCTAATATGTCTTCCCTCTTAAACACTAGTTTGTTATTTGTATAATACAAATATTCTACATGGTGTCAGAATAAAACTTAAAAAGCTGTCCAGACAAAGGTTTTTATTAATCTAATAATGGCTTCTTTTTAGTTTGAGCAACCAATCTTGAATTGGAATGCTAAAGATCTGTATCAAGAGTTTATAAGATTTCAACAGCAGGTGAGCTTTTGTTTCAAAGGACCGTTAGCTGGTGCCGATAGTAAACAAAAAGCCGGATGGCTGGGAATGTGGATAGGCCAGCAAGGCCGTGAGGTTTACAAAACTCTAAATATTACTGATAGTGAAGAGGGAGATCCGCAATTGCTATTCAAGAAAATAGAAGACTACATAAGGCCAAGACAAAATAAAAGAGTGTCTAGATTTAGAGCACATCAGAGAAAGCAGGTAGAAGGAGAAAGTTTTGATAACTTTGTTAAAGACCTAAAGCTTCTCAGTATGGACTGTGAGTATGACAACCCAGACGATATGCTTATTGATTTGATCATTAGTGGAGTCATACACGAAAAGGTACAATTAAGACTACTTGATCAGGGACAGAAGTTGACCCTTAGCAAGGCTATTGAAATTGGACAACAATACGAGATGTCGCAAAGCCAAGTGAAAATGTTTAGGGGCCAAGAAGTTCTAGCAATCAAGAGACAGTCACACAATGTACTCAAGCAGAAGTCTAAAGACAACTCAGATAAATTATGTAGTAAATGCGGCAAGAACCACGAAAAGGGAAAATGTCCAGCAATAGGAACCACATGCAATTTCTGCAAGAAGAAAAACCACTGGTTTCAAATGTGCAGAAAAAGACGCAACGTCAATCTAGTAGAAGATGACAGTCACAGTGATGAAAATATTATACCTGTTAGCACTGCAAGTAGCCAGTATAGAAAGGGTAATATTGAGAACATCAATGTCGTCGAAGACAAGTGGACTGTAAAACTAGTCGTGCATGGCAAGACATTAATTTTTCGTATCGACACTGGTGCAAGATGTAACATTCTTGTCAAGTCAGAGTTTGAAAAGCTCAAAGACAAAGTAAAACTTGCTTATTCAGCAAAGTCGCTCAAGTCTTACTCTAATCATGTTATTAAGACTTTAGGAGCAGTAGTGCTACCTTTGAAAAATAATATCCAAGAGGTGAAAGCAAGGTTTGAGGTAGTAGACATTAGTCAAGAGAACATTTTGAGTGGTGACACAGCAGAATGTTTAGGACTACTACAACGGATAGACAGCATAGAATCCAAGGCAGAAGACGAGTTACAAAGAGAATTTCCTGAAATGCTGAAAACAACTGGAACACTGCCAGGAGAATACAAGATTCAGTTACAGGAAAATGCTAAAGGAGTTATCCATCCACCACGTCGCTTAGCAGCATCGCTACGCAATAAAGTTGAAGAAAAACTTAAAGAAATGCAAGCTGATGGATTTATTACTCCAGTACATGAACCTACTGAATGGGTTAGCTCCATGGTTGTTTCGTTCAGGAATGACAAAGTGAGAATATGTATTGATCCAAAAGATCTCAATAAAGCAATCAGACGGGAACATCACCCGATGAAAACTATTGAAGATGTGATCACTAATATTCCAGATTCGAAGATATTCTCAGTTCTCGATGCCAAGTCAGGGTTTATGCAAATAAAGCTTGAAAGAGAATCTTCATTTCTCACAACTTTCAACACACCTCTGGGAAGATATAGATGGTTACGATTACCTTTTGGTATTAAATCAGCGCCAGAAATTTACCAAAGAATTATGGATGAAATGCTTCAAGGAATTGAAGGAGCATATGTCATCATAGACGACATTCTAGTAGCTGGTAGAGATGTTGAGCATCATGATCACATTTTGAAACAAGTCATGCAAAGAGCAACGGAGTACAATCTAAAGCTGAACTATGATAAGTGCAAGATAAGGCAAAACAGAGTACCTTATATGGGTCATATCTTGTCAGAGAAAGGTTTAGAACCAGATCCAGCAAAGATAAAGGCAATTATTGACATGCCAGCTCCTCAAGACAAAGATGGAATCAGAAGATTTCTAGGTTTAATTCAGTACCTAGCAAAATTTATTCCTAATCTAAGTCAAGCAGATGCTCCAATACGAAAGCTTCTAAAAGATGATATAGAATTTCAATGGAATCATGAACAAAACAAGAGTTTCAAAGAATTGAAACATCTTTGTACAAACCCTCCAGTTTTGTCATATTATGATGTCAACAAGAACGTAGAGATAGAATGTGATGCAAGTAAAGATGGACTGGGAGCAGTATTACTCCAGGAAGGTCGTATAATTGCATACGCATCAAGAGCTCTCACAGATACAGAAACAAGATATGCTCAAATTGAGAAGGAAATGCTCTCAATTGTGTATAGTACAAGCAAATTTCACTGCTACATATTTGGTAAAGAAGTAACAGTTTATAATGATCACAAACCTCTGGAGCAAATCTTCAAGAAACCTCTATTGTCAGCACCAATGAGAATACAGAAGATGCTAATAAGACTGCAGTGGTATGATCTGAAAGTCTGTTACAGAAAAGGCAAGGAAATGTTTATCTCCGATACACTTTCTCGTGCACATCTACCAAATACTGATACACAGACATGTGAATTTACAGATGATTCAGTGCACATGATCTCTGTAAGTGATTCGAAATACAGTGAAATTAAAGACTGTACAAGCAAGGAACTTTCAATGCTTCTGGAAGTAATTATGACTGGTTGGCCAGACACAAGAAGCGAGACTCCAATTGAAGTCAGGCCGTATTGGGATTCAAGAGACCAGTTATCAACTTCGGATGGTATTATATACAAAGGTCTGAGAATAGTCATGCCACCAAGCTTACGTAAATACATGCTAAATCTGATTCACAAGTCTCACTTAGGAATAGTCAAGTGTAAGCAGCGAGCCAGAGAAGTCATGTATTGGCCAGGCATGAATGCAGACATTGAAGTGACAGTTAGGGATTGTAGCAGGTGTGCTGAACATCAGAATCAAAATGTGTCAGAACCGCTAATACCTACCAAGACACCAGATCTCAAGGTGGTGAAGAAACACTTTGACTCCGAGAAACAGTCTCAGAAACATTATTATGATAAGAGGAATGGAGTTAAGAGTCATAATCCACTACAAGACGGAACAGCAGTCAGAATGCAACTTAATTCTAAGTGGAAACCAGGAACAGTAGTTTCGAAGCATTCTAAGCCTAGATCATATAATCTCAAAAGTGGAAATAAGGTCTACAGAAGAAACAGAAAACACATCAGAAAGTCTTCTGAGAAAGCAAACAGATTTGACAATAATTATGACTCTCCAGATGACATCTCAGAACAACCAGAACCACTAGATCTAGAGAGTCCAAGATTACAAACTACACTAGATTGTGAGCCGCCACTACACACTGCTTCTTCTAACACCTCTAGACCACATGAACCTTACGTAACACGCTCAGGCAGAATAGTTAACAAACCCAAGAGACTTGATTTGTGAATTGACTTTTTAGTTGACTAGTTTGTTAGTTATTCTGATAAATAGATTTTCTGAATTAAAGAAGAGAGATGTAACATAATAGTATTATATGTACATTTGCACACTAGCGCGTCAGTGCAACACCGCTTGTGTTTACGTAATAAATGGAGTTCCTAATATGTCTTCCCTCTTAAACACTAGTTTGTTATTTGTGTAATACAAATATTCTACATACACTATATTTACACTACAGTGTACTGTTTGTACCTAACAGGTGCACCTGGTTCTGTTGACAAAATACTTAAAGCTAAATTTGGTATTAAACGAAAGAAATTTAAACTTCACATAGACAATGTTTCAGAAGCGGAGATCATGGCGTCCCCTTGTTCAAACTTCTGCAGGACTGCAGCGAATAACTGCGGGGTAGAGATCATTGCGATAATATGGGGCAGTTATCACAAGACCAGGCGACCATCCATTTTTTTTTTTATTTTATAAAAGTATCGATATAGTTTTTGACTTATACAACTTAAAACAATATTTTTTAATAAATCATATATTACCCCCCTAATCAATTCAAAGACCTTTTATAAATGTTAAATATTCGTGAAAGGATTGCAATGTCAAACTATTAATTTGCATTTTGTAAGTTAAAAAGTTGAAAGCCTTATGTGATCATCTATCCGTCACACTTGTGAAATATGTTTCTAAATTTCGCTAAAATGTTCTTGTTAGATTGACAAGTTAAAATTGAAAAAGTTACTGGCGTAACAAAAGTTCGACTTTTTTTAACGTCTGGGAATTAGCCGTAACAATCAAGGATGTTGGGATTTAATTGGAAAACAAAAGGGCAGGCTGACCAGAACAAAATTTTTTTTTTATCATATCTTGACCTCAACTTCTAGCAGACGACACACCGTCTGATTACAAGTGCCAAATGGAAAGAGTAAAAAAAAAACATTGTTTCAAATAGTGAACTTGCGACACTTTATGGAACTCAATTCATATTTTTGACTTCACGGAGGAATGTTTGTATCGGAAGTAGGCCTATACTTTCTTAGCTTCAAAATCAACTATCCAGATTTGGCCTCAGTGAGCTGAATTCGTGATTATTTACTATACAGAAGAACTCAAGAGTTGGCAGCATAATCATCACAATATGATGTAATGTTTTAGTTTAACCATGGAACTATACTAATGGAACAACAGCTTTGAGATTTTATGATCAGAGTGCCGTCGCGCATCTTTTCAATTTGAAAAATCGATGAGGATGCCAAAGAAGAAATTTACTCCGAGAGCCACTTGGATTGACCTTCATTGAGAGTAAAACTTCCCCACACTATATTTTATTAGATCTGTAAAAACTTTATCCATTTTCTGACTATCTGATAAAATAGATACAATTTCCCTGAATAATGGATCGTCACAAAAGATTTTTTTTTAAGGCCACTTCATTAAAATAGGTGTTTCCAGTACTTCCTCATTTGGGTATTTTACACAAAATCTGGATTTTTTTTATGTACATGTCATTTTTATCATCTGTCCCGCGCAACCAAACCATCCACTTTTCCCGGTCACCAATGTTCTTAACAAGATATCAAGAGAGAGAGGCTGGTCCATTATTTGCGTAGTCCAGCCAGCTTTTTTTTTTTAAACCTTTTTTCGTTCTCTCTCATGAAGGATATGTTTTGAAAATTAGTCTTACAAAATACAATTCTAAACCAACTCATGCAGTTATCGTCTTTTCACAGTATTGAGGAGTCATCCTTTTTGCTAGCCAGAGTGTTAATTGGCAGAAGTGAAAAATTCATTTTCTTTAATTTTTTAAAGTAAATATTCATAACTATATCTTTTATATAATAATATATTTTTAAAATAATAATCTTTTATATAGACATGCTTTAATAGATCTAATAAATGATTAACTCGGACCTACCAATATGGGTATATAAATACTTAAATCTGGGTATTTAAAATTTCGAATGCGAATTTTTAAAAAACCGAACTTATATTGATCTAGATCTCTTGTATAATATCTAGAATAATATAGATCTACAACACCTAGGCCTAGACTAAAGTTAAAGACTAAGGTCTAGATTTATTTAACGTTTTAAAAAAAAATCAATAGATCTAATATAGACAGTCATGAGATCCACTCTATTTTATCTAGATCTAGACCATACATGAGATCAATAATTGTCAATATCATATATGAATATTTATAGATTTAGTCAAATCTAGTGACTCTAGTCTAGATTCTAGATCTATCGATCATCTATGATCTAGTCTGTCTATAGCTATACTTACTATTATACACTTTTACAGTATATGAGTATACTCATACGAGTCATACTGGCTATACTATAGTATAGACACTATAGTTAGTATAGTTAATACTTTTAAATAGTAGATCTATATTCTATAATCTATCAATTCTATCTAAATTATTCTAAATCTAGACTTCACTTTCACATCACATTCAGTCATTCACATGATATTTGATACAGACAGTGAATGAAACGAATGCAGCAGTAGTTATACTGATTATACTTAAAGTGACGATACTACTTATAGATCTACCAGTTGATAAACATCATCATCATAGATAATAATCTACATCTATAATCATAGTGCCCTTTATTTAGTCAATATAGTCAAGTCAAGGTAGTGGAACGTAAACTTGAAGGTTTAATACAATATGGTATGAGTCTATGAGTTAGTATAAGATCTAATTATTTTGTTACTTTGTATGTGACAGTATGTCAATGTCTCAATTAAAATAATTAATATCACCAGCCATATCATTTTAAATATTTAAAAAGTAGACATAGATTTTTATTATAAATAGATAGATTAGATCTACATATAATTTTACAAACTTTAGAAATGATTGATTTTATTTTTTATTGATAAGCCTTCTAGACTAGATCTAGCATCTCTAGCTAGACTCTAACATGTAGATTGTAGATCTTTGAATTGGATCGATATTCACCTTCCTAAATTGTCTCTAAAGTCTATAGCTGATTTGAGAGGCCCAACGAGGCAAGACGAGTCTATTAGTACTCTGTCTCTTGATCTATCTAGTAGGCCTACTTAGCTAGTGCATTAGCCATAGTGTAGTCAAATCTTGACAACTAGTCTTCTAGATCTAAGCTTCTAGAATAATTAGATCTAGATCCAGTTTAGATTTAGAGTATAAAAGTTTTTACTACCTAAAATACTAAATCTACTGATCTAAATTCTAGATATATAGATCCAGTTCAGATTAGGATAAAATATTCCACTAGCTAAAATTCTAAATCTACTGATCTATACTTAATATGTTAGATATTATATGACACTATCTACAAAAATTATTATTAAGATATAATTATAGATTCTAGACTAGTTATATATGTACATAAAATATATAAATAAAAGATAAAATTTATGCAGGCCTAGGTCCCATAAATTTATAATTGATCCAGATCTATCAGTAAAAGTTACCTTCGATTGGCAGTTTTACCCAATCTAATCTATACAAGACAATTTATAATCCATGCCTTGCCTACACCCCATATATATTAATTTCCATTCCATGCCATACCTAGACCCATGAGTTCATGAAATAATAAATGATGTGGTGTCAAGTTGGATCTATCCCCTGAAATTCAGTACTTTAATATAAAACTCACATATCTAGTTAATTATTTGCTGACACTCTGATAAACTTGGACTTGTGTGATACATATATGTTTCTTATCAGATTTAGTTAATGAAGTTTAGGTACATTTTAACCAGTAATAAGGCTACAAAAGTAGCATCAGGTGTATTCTAACCATTGGTATTTTTCCTGGCAACATTTCTATTCTAGTCTGTGATAAATTATAAATAAAAAAAAATGTTTGTAATGTTTCAGTTATTAACAAGTAGAACCATGGCAACCAGTCCTGATGATGTACCAGAATGGCTCAAGGATCATACTTATACTATTTCTACTCTCTGGGCATCCATTCAATATTTAATGTAAGTACTACTATACAATTTTTATTTTAGTTATCTAATAGATGTTTTATGAATTGTGTGATTTTCATGGTCAAGCAACATCCAAATATCTGGGATGGAATTTAACATTTTTCTCTAAGTTTTTTTTTTTTTATTTATAACACTCGTAAGCACATTCATCTTTCATGAATGCCTAATATACCTTGGCTGTTGTGCAGGCCATTCCTTTACAATAAACTGTTAGATGAAATTAGGCAAAATTGTCTAATAATTTGTATGTTTGATACAACGTTTTCAATTTAATAATATTATTTTTTAATTGTAATGTTTTCAAAAGAAATTAACCAATATGCCTAATTGTATAATTACAGTTATGTTTGGAAATGCAAGAAAAAGGCATGCATTCCTGAAAAGTCAATGATGGGTTGCACCTCTTAAAGGTAAGGTACTGCAATTTTTCCCATGTACTTTTCTCATAAGCTGAAGTACTTGTATTTTTGAAAAACTAGTTTTCCATGAAAATGTAAATCATAATATATGTTATAGTTGCTTTTAGATTAGTTCAATGTGCATCAAATTAACTGAACATCTGCCTTCACCTATAGTAATAATTCATAACTATTAAGGTCAGGGCCATGTCTACACATTAACGCAGTAGCTCCTTTTAGGTACAGACTATTTTTAGAATGGCAAAATTATATAACTATAATTAATAACATATATACGTTTAGCATGGTCAACACATAGGTCACACATATTTTTTAATTTTTTTAAAAATCCTTTTATTTATTTTTATAACTAGATAACTTTCTGTTATGAGAAAAGATGAGATTCTTGGACTCCTGCATAGCACCACCAGAAAGGAAAATCCCATCATGTTGCAAAATAAAAGTCTTGGACCAATTTTAATTTAAGATATATATATTATACTGTAAGCTGTATACATATTTATGTATATCCTGTCATTCAGCCAACAGGTTTGGATTTAGTATTTCTTTAAATCTGTTTGATATTGTACTTGAAAACTATTAATCTGAGCCCCATTAAAACAAGAGGGAGTGCAGTGGATGAGTGGTAAGGGAAATTTTACTTTTTTAAAATTAAAATAAGAATCTAACAAAAGTAAACATATAAAATATGGTGCATTCTCCTTAAAACTAAAACCTGGTGCAAAGGTTTAAAATGTTGGCAAAAAAAAAAGCAACATCAATTAAATATTCTTAATTCCCTTTGCAAAACTTACTGAGAAGAACATGCATGTTGTTCCCTCATAAGTTTCTTGACAGAGGAAATCTTGTTTATATTAGATTTGAATTAAGCAAATTAAGAAAAAAATTATAATCATTATTTCAAATGGTTGTATCTAAACCTTATGAATTATTTTTCAGTTATAAGTATATTGAAATGAATGGATAATCATGAAATTGTTAAATAATTGCTGCTATCATTCCATTGACTAAAGAACCATAATTTTTTTTTAATTAATTTCAAAATTAATTAATTAATTAATTTTCAAGCAGAGTTCACATAGATCTTGAGTGAAATTTTTCTTTCTGCAACTGGTTTACAGTCAGAAGTCATATTAACACTTGCCATTTAAAAAAAAAACAATTTAGATTACTGATTAGTCAAATTAGTGACTGATTATTCGATTCATTTTAGGCCTATAATTTTTTTTATGTGAATATATAATGATCCTTTACACTTTGTGACTTTACTAGTAGACCTATACTTTGGAGTAGACTTGTTTGTTGAGCTAAAGTCGGAAGTACACATTGAATTTTACTGTGATCTAGTAATCATCTAGTCAAATGTAGTGATCTACTAGTACTAGATTCTAGATCTAGAGAAGAGTCTAGTAGTAGAAGTAGAGAGAGTAGGCCTATCTGTCATATCGTGATCAGTAGGTGGCTGAAGTTTTATAAATCTATTCCATGACAAAAACCCTGGCTAGATTTAGATCTAGTGGTCTAGACATCTAGATCTAACTAGAATTAAACTAGAAAACTGAATTAGAGAAGTAGCTTTCTGGATCTAGAACTAGAATCTATATATTACTTATATTAGATCTAGTTGCGTCAAACGCTTAATTTTTGGTTGTTGTTTTTAATAAATGCACATAAAATACATTGTATTTTGGCAATAAAAATACCCAGTTGGTAGTCAAGTAATTCTAATAATTAATTAATGAATGACTATCAGTATTTGTTTTAGATCTATCAGATTCATATGACTTATTTATACTTATTTTATATCATTCGTCCAAGAAAATCTAGCTCTAGATCTATTTCATTTTAGATTAGGCTATAGTTGTTTTGTTGTTTTTTTTTTGTCATTTTATTTAGGCTACAATATTATCAAGATTAACTTTTTCTTTGTTTCCCACGAGACGTGTATGCCTATAGCCTAGTCCTTTCGATAATAAAAAAAAAAACGATTAGAAATGCTTAGCTTGGAGTGTCAAAACTGTATTAGGCCTCCTATTTTTATTTCGTGCAATTTAGTATATCGTAACAAATACGCATTTGGCGGAACGGTAGACAGGTCTTCATCCAGATTTAGTGTAAATAAACCAAACACAGAAACACTGAAAGATTGTATTTTCGGAATTTAGATTCTATTTTTTGGAAAATAAGTGGCATTTTATAAAGTGATCGAAAAAAATAACTTTTGTGACGATCTCTTATTCAGGGAAATTGTATCTATTTTATCAGATAGTCAGAAAATGGATAAAGTTTTTACAGATCTAATAAAATATAGTGTGGGGAAGTTTTACTCTCAATGAAGGTCAATCCAAGTGGCTCTCGGAGTAAATTTCTTCTTTGGCATCCTCATCGATTTTTCAAAATGGTATGGTGCGCGAAAAAGATGCGCGACGGCACTTCGACTCTCTTTGTCTTTATAAAAACTCGAAGCTGGTGTTCCATTAGTATAGTTCCATGGTTTAACGATTTTGCTTATCTAGAATGAACATTATAAGTAGATGTCATGCAATTATTGTGAGAACAGTAAAAAACTGATCACTGGTTATACTTTTAGACGATATTAGATAAGGTTTGTTTTTAAAAAAAACGGCAATAGTTAATTAATAACAATTAATATTAATCAATAATAACTTCATTTTTTTTCATTGCTCTTGTATGCGCATCCTTCATGTGTACAGCTTGCAATATGGTCCAATCTCTTTGCGTACCAGTGGGGAAAGGGATTATCTGGGAGAAGGTTTCCGCGCTGCCTTCAGAGCGTTCATCAAACACAAAGCTCGAGTCACGTTTCGAACATAAACCCCTCTTGATAGGTAGCCAAGCGGTTTATGCCTCTCTCAGCCGCCCGTACCACCATATTCTTTAATAATCTGTAAGACCACACGATATGATGACACTTCGCTTACGTCTTGTTGCTAATAAACTTGTCAAACGTCTTACAGATGGACTTTAAAGATTCAGTTTTCATTCGCGTACTACTTTTTTTTTTATATCAATTAGACCATTGTTGTTGTTTTGTTTTTAGTGCTCAGCCGTAAGATCTTTTACAGTTTGTTACTTAAGAAAAAAAAATACTTCATCGGAATCCTTTACAAAATCTTTACAAATTCACAGCGTTGTTAAAAACATGTTTAAACTTGTTTGTACCCACCAGAGCTTATAAGAGTCATGACATAAAACATGACTATTAAAATAGGAATATATTTTGAATACAATTATGTGCACATTATTTGTCAAGTATTTTAATTATTGATTTTAATGAAATGCAAATTGTAAATATTTTCAAATGCTTATAACAAATAATTTTATATAATAATTTTCAGCTGTGTTTTTTTGTTTGTTTGTTTGTCTGTCATCAGGGGCGGACTGACTATATATGTACAGTCGAGCAAATGCCCTGTGTGCGGGCACCCATATGGGCTGGTAGAGCTCACCCTTATGGCTTTTAAATCGCTAACGGTTTTATAAAACTTTATAAAAGGCCCTCTGAGCGTAGTGGAAACACAAAATATCTTTCACAGACTCTAGAGTGTAATATTGTGATAGCCTACATCCGTAGATAGTGCTATTATTAGGCTTCATCCTTTTAGGGCCTACACATTTAGCGATTAAACTGCAACATAAGGCCTATCTTTCTATACAGATTTAGAGTTCACTTTGTGCATGCATATCGATCAAACTTAACATAATGACTTTGAGGATAGGTAGGCTTAGCATTGGGCGTCCATCATATGATATAAAAAGTTATGGGACGGATTGTATAGAAATGCCGATCTCAACACCCATTTTGCCACTGGATGTCATTAAAACATTTACTTTCATGTATCTTTTAAAATGAATTGATACTTAACTGTCGAGCTCACAGACCTACTGCGGTACATCGGAAGTGATTAAAATCTAAAAAATACCTAGGTGTTAGGGTTAGCGTTAAAGTAATCATGGAATTCACACCTTTTTAAGTTATTTTAAAAATCAAAGCATTAGGGCTTATTGAAAAAAAAATTAAAAGAAAAGAAATCTACTAAAACCAAAAAAAAAACACACAAAAAAACAACAAAAAAAACAAACAGGAATATAAAACCTAATTGCTATTTAACCAAAGTGAGGCCACTATTAGAATGTGCATCCTCTTTTTGGGACCACAACTCATGAAAACAAAGAAACTAGAACAGACCTAACATAGAGCCGTGAGATTTATAACGAAACTTCACATTTTGTTTAGAGCAGTGTTTCCCAAAACGTTTTCCCTTAGCGGAACACTTCGCACATTCTGAGTATTTAGCGGAACACTTCGCACATTATGAGTATTTAGCGGAACGCATCGCACATTCTGAGTATTTAGCGGAACACTTCGCACATTCTGAGTATTTAGCGGAACACTTCGCACATTCTGAGTATTTAGCGGAACGCTTCGCACATTCTGAGTATTTAGCGGAACGCTTCGCCCATTCTGAGTATTTAGCGGAACGCTTTGCACATTCTGAGTATTTAGCGGAACACTTCGCACATTCTGAGTATTTAGCGGAACACTTTGCTTATTTTTTTAGAGAGATTAACTCAAGTGGTGGCCTACTGGTTAAATATTCCATTAGTTCACGGAACACCCATTCAGGCCTCGCGGGACCATAGGGTTCCGCCGAACATAGTTTGGGAAACACTGGTTTAGAGCAACACCATTAGTAAGTAAAAAAAAAAGTAAAGTTTTTCCCTTTCAGAGCTTGCAATCTATAGGGCAGATGACGGCTATCTGTTTCTGTGGGCCACGTTTAACGAGGGTGACATGTGGCCAGCATAACGACCAAACGCCTTTACTTTTCCCCAACTAATATCAGGTACACATTAGAGATGGGTGGACTCAAGAGGCGAAAAGTTACGAAAGTCAAAATCCCAGTATTCGGGGGCCAAGCAGCTTTACCACTCAGCCCCCGCGCCTCTTTACACTATAAGTAAATCACTAAATTTACAGGATCTTAAGGATAGAAGACTAAAATTTAAAGTAGCAATAATACACGGATAGAAGACTAAAAATTAAAGTAGCAATAATACATAAAACATAACTTTAAAATTCTAAAACACAACATAATAGAATACTTAGAAAGAAACACAGATAAAGGCACATTTTAAGTTCCATATGCTAAGAAAATGTCTTATTATTGCTCCTTCTTCCCTGGCTGAACAGGTTGCCTGAATCAGCCAGGAAAATCAATGCCTTAGCAGCGTTTAATCTCTAATCAACGTGCACGATTAGATTAGCACATGGATACTCGTAGGGCGCAGTTATCTTGTCTTTAGAAAGAACGTCTGTTAATGATAAGATAAGATCTACTCGCTTGGACAAAGCAAGAACAAGATCAGGATCTTCACAGAAAATACTAGAATAATTTTTTTTTTATTTTGTTTGAATTTCTTCAACTGTGCCAGATTTTTTCACAATCCAATACCTTGGGATAATTTTTAATGTATTTCTAATGAAAGATATACTTCGCAAATTGTCGTTCTACATACATTTTATGATAGGAAAAAAAAACATTTTCATGTGACCAAAAGTATTTTTAAAAAAATAAACAACAACAGCTAGAGTGTTAGATATAGTAACTTACCTGTATACTGACCACTGCCGCAAACAAAACGATGGCTGAGTAGATAATTGCTGTACTTAACATTTTCATGGTGGTTGGTTCTATCTCTACTTTAAGACTTGGATACGCACTATACACAGCCTTTGGGTACAACGAAAAGTTTGAAAAATAAATTTGCTTTGCTTTTTGATTCCAGAAAATGAGTTTGTTTTGTAATTCTAGTCCTATTTTTTTTAAAATTCGTTAACAATAAACTAAATTTGAACTTAGTTCCGACTATTTTTGTTGTTGTTGCTGTCTAGTGTCTCTACTCACCCCCAGCGTGTAAGAATATTAAGTAGATGGTTCACCTCTGAGGTTTTATAGGGTTTACTGGTCCCCCCGTGAGCACGCGTTCGACAGCTCAGAAAGAGGCGAAAAGTTCGATCAGCGACTTCCGGGCTGGAAGTTTTGTCAATGGGTCTCGCTAGTGAGTTATCTCCTTGTTATGATTCTATTAGTCTCCCCTTGCAAAAATGAGCAACAGTTTGAGAAATAGTTTAATTGGTGTCAGGTCCATAAATCTTGAGATAAATACTTTCGCCTTTTTAAACAACAAGGGTTGTTGTGTTTCTATTAGATCTATAAGATTGATCTAATTTAATTTTTTTTTGTGTTAAGTGTATTTTTTTTTCATTCATTAAATAAAATTAACCTATATATATATAGTTTCAGCGCCTCCGAAAAGGGAAAAGCCGCTATTAGTTTTGTGTGATCTGTCTGTCAATCCTTCCGTTCATCATATATACTCTGATCTTAAAAAATACAAAAGCTATTTAAAATCCGATTTCTTTATATTTTGCAGCTTCCAAAGCTGTGATGCAACTGCTTCATTTTCTTACCTGAAAATGAACTATATATTTTTTAAATAAATATGTAATTTTTATTGTTTTTTTATATAAAAGTACACTACTTTTCAAATAGCAGTTTTCCTTTGATGTTATATGGAGTTAATTCTTTAAATGAAATGCTAAAAGAACTCACTCAGTGCACTAATGTCTATGAACCTTCGACAACCTGCTCGTATTGATGACATTTTCTAGTCTAACTACGCCATTGTGACGTAATGAATTTTTTTTTCCTTTGACGTAATATGTAGTTAATTCTTTAGATGAAATGCTAAAAGAACTCGATTTTTTACACTAGATCTAGATTTGTTTTACACTGAGCTAGATTTATATTCTAATTAACATTATTGTAGAATCTAGATCTAGAATTTCTTGGTCTAGTTTAGAATGTTTGTTGCTTTACATATTTTGGATGTTTCTTCAGAGTTCCTAGTGGGAGCATGCAGGGTTTAAACCTGGGACCAACGATAAATTCAAACGACAGTCCAGCGCGCAAACCGCACGACCAGGCAGCCATGATTTAGACTAGATCAAGATCTATAATTTCAATTTCTTGACTTAAAGTGTAGATTTTATTTCCAAATGTCAGATCAATATTGCGATGTTATAAAATACCAAGTAAAATACTAAAACTAATCTACTATTTTAAATTTAATATTTGCATTCAGTCTATTATAGATTATCTTATCTAAATTACATCTACATTATTCCAAACTTATATTTTAGATCTAGATCTAGTAGATATAGATATTAATAGTGCCAAATCAGAAGTTTAATTTAGGTAGATCTACATCCTCATTCTAGTTCCATTTAAATGAAAATGCCAAAAGCTCTGTTGGTAATTGTGCTGGGACATCGAGCAGACGTTGCCGAAGTACAAGCTCGATGCCTCGTTCTTTTTTTTTTTCAATTACAAATCAAGACCAAAAGATTATCTAAAATCGCTTGTCTGACATATCCGATAGTTGTCATGCCGTAATATGTAACATATCTCTTTATCAATATAAGACTATTAGTTTGTTATTAAGTTAACAGCAATGGCTGGTCGTGCAGTCTGCGCGCTGGATTATCTCGACGGTCCCGGGTTCATACCCTGCTCGCTGCCATCCCCCGTCGTCCAGCGGGAGATTTAGATAAGGAAGTAAATTATCTTTAACTTTGAAGGAATATCCAAAACATGTAAAACATTTTACAGAAAACAACATTTTGTACAACGCCAAATGAATCTTTGAAACATTATTACTTTTGACAATCAAAACAAAATCACGTCTTGAATATTCCTTACGAATAGGCGGATCCGACAGGGATCCGACTCTGACGGGGCGCCTCTGAGTTTGTGTGACAACACAAACTTTCTTTGTATACATTTTCTCATTGCATAATTTCATATTTCAAAAAGACATGTATTGAATATTAACGTAGTATAGCTGTGTGCAACAATTGGTAGTCTGCTGAGATCCTTTTCTATTTGATCAGTCCTTATTACGTCAGTGTGTACAAATGTGCTTTTCAGATCTTTCAAAAAAAAACAAAAAAAAAACGGGAAAGTGAATCTAACTATTACAAAAGTATTTGCTGTTCATATCGCTATATGAAATAAGCAGCAGGTTGGGATATGTCTTAATAACTTCTTAATTTCTTTTCTCTCTATTATATTCTTATCTTATAGATTACGGATATGGATGAAGATACAGAAGATAATTACGTGCCAGGTGTTTCATGTGTCTAATCTATTCACGCAAGTTAATCAGTGGGTTAATCTCTGCTAAGTCGCTGTTTTTTTTTTGCTGATTCAAGCAATCTATTCCATTCTGTGTGGCACTAGGGAAGATAAAACACTTGTATGAATTTGTCCTTGCATATTGAATAAGAAATGTGCTTTTATCTTTGTGTCTTTCTGAGCAATTTTTCATTTTTAATTTTTTCCTTGTTTGACCTGTTATACATGAAAGAGACAGATCGCTGATCCGTAACAAGTGTGAACGCTTTACCAACTAAGAAAAGTTTCAATTTTTCAACGACTCAACAATGGCATATGCTTCTTTCTCAACTGAAGAATGTTTTCTTTCACTTTTTGTTAATGAACGAGAGAAGAAAGCAACGGGCCGGCCATCTTGGTTGAGAGTAGCCACAATGGCTATATCAGAAGCATCCGTCTCAACGGTTAAAGGGCGATTCGGATCAATAGTATATACGGCGGCTTTTTCAAGCTCATTTTTCAAACTTTCAAATGTTCTTTTGGCTTCTTCGGAGACAGGAAATTGTCGATTTCTTGTAAAGAGGATTATTTTTGTTGAAAAGTTAGGTATCCACTGTGAGTAGTAAGCCAGAAGACCCACTACTCGTTTCTGTTCACGCATGTTCACTGGTACGGGTAATTCCCTTAGAGCGCGAAATCTCTCAGGATCCGGCTTGAGTTGTCCTTTGGAAATCTCGTATCCTAACAGTCTCACTTTAGCAGTTTCACTTTTTGTTTCATTAAAAGTGATTCCATACTTTTGAGAATTGTCATTAAGGCGCTGTAGGTTTCGGTCGTGTGATTCAGAGTCCTGACCGCAGATAGTCACATTGTCCACATAATCAAAAGAGTCATTGAGTCGTTCGTCTTCGATGATTTTGTCAATCTTACGCTGAAAACAGGCGACTCCATTCGTAACGCCAAACGGAATCCGACGGAATTGATACAGTTTCCCACATGCTTCGAAGGCTGTGAATGGCCTTTCCTCTTCTTTTATGGGAATCTGATGGTATGCACTTTTCAGGTCTAAAGTGGTATATACAGAGTACTGCAAAATCTTCTCTGCTACTTCATCAATTCTGGGCATAGGGTAGGCGTCTAGTAGAGTGAACTGGTTTATGGTTTGACTGTAGTCTATAACCATTCTTTTCTTATGTCTGTCATTTATGTGACTAAGACTTGTGCACGCCAGGGAGACTTAGATGGTTCAATAATGTCATCCTTTATCAGTTGTTGAATTTCCTTCTCTATAAACTTTCTATCTGGAACTGAGTATCTGCGAGACTTTGTAGCCACTGGGATACAGTTTGGTGACAGATTACTAAATAGGCTAGGAGCCTCTACCCTCGCTGGCTGGAGAATAAACAGCTTTTGGTGCAAAATTATAAAGTCAAGTCCAAGAATGACGTCGGAGCACAAATTGTCTAGTAGAGAGAGTTTAACTTCTTCGTATCGTTCATTTTTGAGTTGTATGTTAGCGTAGATGTGTCCTTGAGTGATTCCAGATTGATGGGTGGAAGCCATAAAGTTTCTGTGGCCTGAGGAACATGTCGGCCATTTGTGCTTCTTAGCAATGTGCGTCGAAATATAGCTTTCACAGCTGCCAGTGTCAACTAGGGCTTTCACAGCTCCCAGTGTCTACTAGGGCTTTCACAGCTCCCAGTGTCAACTAGGGCTTTCACAGCTCCCAGTGTCAACTAGGGCTTTCACAGCTCCCAGTGTCAACTAGGGCTTTCACAGCTCCCAGTGTCTACTAGGGCTTTCACAGCTCCCAGTGTCTACTAGGGCTTTCACAGCTCCCAGTGTCTACTAGGGCTTTCACAGCTCCCAGTGTCTACTAGGGCTTTCAATTGCACGTTGTTGATGAAAATGGGTATTGCAGATTTGTTTAAACTCAAAGGCTGTACAGTAGCGATAGCCGAAACTGTTTAAGATTTTGATCTGCATACTCTTTGAAAATGACTCTTTTTGAAGCACTGATTACATGTGGCTTCCCTTGCAGGGCATTGAGAGCGGGGATGCTTAACCCTGCCGCAAAAATAACACTTCCTAGCTAATGCATTTATTTCATGTGTGTGTGAATTACTTGCACTTTGAGGAATCGTTACATTTGGCGAGGGTGTGGCCTAAGAAATGGTGAGAGTAGTTGCCGCGCAATTAGTTTCCGGCTGTGATGATTCAAATTGTAATGAGTGCTGATAACTCTAAACCGTCTTTTGGAGTAGACGTTTTCGAATGCTGTTGGACACTAGTCAATTGATAATCTCTAATAGCCTCTTCTCAGTGTCACCGCTTTTAAGATGCAATCTTTGGATAGAATGCTTAATTTCTGCATGTAGGCGTCTATCGTTTATCCTTGCTCTTGTTTGCAAGTAGATGACCTGTACCTAGCAAGCTCGTCATTCTTTGGTTGTATGTAGATGCCGTTTAGAGTCTGGAATGCTTCATCGAATGTCTCTTTATCAATTATCATTTGATATACAGCAGGAGAGACATAGTTTATCAGTAGTTTCCTAGTATCAAGATCATCTACTGATACTACTGATACAAAATTCTTAAAAGTTTCATACCAGTGCTGCCAATGCTCTGCTGCTTGAGGTGCTGTGGGCTCGATGTCAAACTTCTCTGGCCGAAATATCCTATCCATTTCGAAATTCTTACAACTTCACAGTTTTGATTCAGTGTATTAAAGTGCTATGAACATAATGATAACAGAGTCGAAAAACATGTCCGCTTAGTATGGCTTTAATACACTGAATGACTACACCGCTTACTATGGCTTTAATACACTGAATGACTACACCGCTTACTATGGCTTTAATACACTGAATGACTACACAACACACATTTCGTGAACACATTCTTACGGACGAGTTTTTAAAATGATCCCAATCTCATTCTTGCTTTTTCTTTCTCCCCCTCCCTCCCTCCTCAAACCCTTTATTCCTGCTCATTAATTCTACCACTGATTGTGTAACCCTGAGCCCAAACCTCTTGTTCTCATGAGAGTTTTTTTTTACCAAAGACTTCATCTTTTCAAGGTTCAACTTCAATCCTTCATTAGCCGCTTCATTCTTTTGAATCTCTGTCACTTTTTGTAATTGTATAAAGATCTATCTCCACTGTCTTACCATTCATTGAGAAATATGCAGTTCCAATGTCGCTTTCCTTGGACCCAAGTTTTCTGTCATTTTTTTTTTGTTTTCTGCCTTTCGCCTCTTCGCCTTTTATTTTATTTTTATTTTCTCTTCCAATTACTGTTCTAGCCGTCCCTAATTAGCCAACTAATTAAACCTTTATTAATTATTGAGATACCTGAATACTGCGTCAACGTCACAATTAAAATCGCATTAGTGCGGCAGAGAAGTTTTAAGAAATACGACCCAAAGAAACGAAACGAAATACGAATTGAATGCATCCCTTGCGCAGGCAGGCAGACAGTTAAATACATACAGACTCTTACAGGCATGCCAACTATTGTAAATATCTAAGCTGTAGAGACGTGAGCTGTTGGCATACAGTAAGCCTAAAGTTCCCCATTCAGACCATGTGATCTATAGGGCAGATGATGTAAAGGTCAACTGTTTATCTGGCCTACGGTTTACGGGGGTGTCATGTGGCCAGCACAACGACCAACCGCCTTTACTTTTCCCCAACTAATGTCAGGTACCAATTCGAGCTGGGTGGACTCAAGGCGCCCAAAGATCCCGAATTTAAAAATCACAGTCTTCACCAGGATTCGAACCCGGGACACCAGGTTCAGAAGTTGATCGCTTTAACGCTCAGCCACCGGGCCTCCTTAAAGTAGGCCTATCTTACATGCTATTAATATTATAGACATTCAGATTGTTGATCATAATTAAGCAATAGCTGCGATTCGTGGTTGAGAACCCAAAAACGATTGGCTGCAGTTTGACCACATATAAATTGGGCTCGTCTTTGGATCCCAACTGGAGCAGAGCTGTGTTTGCTGAACGGACCATAGGGAACTGAGCGCCTAAAGGTCCACAAAAGAGATAGGACCAAAGTGAACTGAGCGCCTAAAGGTCCACAAAAGAGATGGGAACCATAGTGAACTGAGCGCCTAAAGGTCTACACAAGCATGAAAGATACGATATATAAAAAAACAAGAAAAACATTTTAAAAATACTTTTCAAAAAAAGACAATACTTCCTTTATGCAATTTATTGAGCGATTGTCTTCCTCTTAAAATTAATGAATGTTAGATTTAAAAACTCCACCCCACCCCCCCTCTTTCCCTTCTCCCTGAGAAAATATCCTGGTAAAGCGAATGTATAGATCTAGTACACCTTTTAAATATTTAATCATTTAGATCTAGACTTAGAGGACAATTTGAACAATTTCCCTGAACATTAATTTATTAAACTATTGAATCAATAAAGCATTACATTCGAAAATTCCCGAACATAATAGTCCTTTCAAAAGCGATATAGGATCTAGACCTAGATTTAACCTCTAGCCTAATTTACATGTATTTATTTTTATGTTGAAAAAAATTATAACGGTCAAACTAAAGTTTTCTCCATGTCGCCAACGAGCTAGTAATTCTTTTCTCAGCAATATACATCAACTGTTAAATTTCTAGAAAAATCGTTAGAGCTCTTTTTGAGATCAGCGTCCGGCCACCCTCCATGAAGGAGTGACTTGAATAGAGGCATTGGAAAAAAAATCATCCTCTCCTTACATCTCAGTACTGCAATGATTGACTTACTTGGCTTATATCTTTTTGGTTCCTAGTGGAGGGCCGCAACAGTGCCCCCTCCTCGGACTGGCACATTTCCCCCACAGTTGGGTTCATGTCCAACCTGCTGGATAGTCATAGCCTACATATAGTTTGGTAATACAGGCTTGGACATACGTTGTGACATCATGCCTACTGGTGTATGGCTGTGACTTGCGTCACACGAGTTATCGAGAGCTCATTATTTTGTAAGCACAAAGCTAATGTATAGTCCATAACTGTTTTAAAAAAAAAATACCATAAGCTAATTTTGTATTACATAGTGCTATTAAAGAAAAAAAAAACTTAGTGAAAACATAGATCTATGACCTATTGGAGATCACGTGATTGTGGAATTAGCTTTGTTATTTGTCAGTTCCCAGTACTAAAGCTCTCTGTTCAGAGAACCTGTACTTTTCTATACAAAACTTGTTTTTCTATAGACCACTGCTTATACGCTATACAATTATCTTATTCTAGTTAAAACTATCACTTTTAGTTTTGTAACCAGTCTTAAGTACCGGCAAGTTTTTTAAAAAAAAGTTCTTGTTTTAGATGTTTCAGCCCATTGAGAGGAAGTTAAGCGGGCATGTTTCTACGACCAACGATTGACAAGGGTGTACTGTGTCCAGCACAATGACCAACTGTCATTATATTCTCCATTGTCAAGGTATTTGATCATTTGATCATACCCAACTGCAAAACTGCATTCCAGTGGCGTGAAGAGCGCAGTATATTCATCGCAGTAAAAGCGCAGGTGAAATTGATTATTATAAAGAAGTAGGCGGTACTGGCTAATTCTAAAATATTGGGGACATTAGATGCACCTTTAGCTAAGGCACGCCTGAAATTAAATGCTGGGGACATTTAGATGTACTTTTAGTGAACGCACGTCTGAAATAAAATGCTGGGGACATTAGATGTACTTTTAGCTAAGGCACGCCTGAAATTAAATGCTGGTGACATTGGATGTCCTTTTATTGAACGCACGTCTGAAATTAAATGCTGGGGACATTAGATGTACTTTTAGTGAACGCACGCCCGAAATTAAATGCTGGGGACATTGGATGTCCTTTTAGTGAACGCACGCCTGAAATTAAATGCTGGGGACATTGGATGTACTTTTAGTGAACGCACGCCTGAAATTAAATGCTGGGGACATTAGATGTACTTTTAGTGAACGCACGCCTGAAATTAAATACTGGGGACATTAGATGTACTATTAGTGAACGCACGTCTGAAATTAAATGCTGGGGACATTAGATATACTTTTAGTGAACGCACGTCTGAAATTAAATGCTGGGGACATTAGATGTACTTTTAGTGAACGCACGTCTGAAATAAAACGCTGGGGACCTTAGATGTACTTTTAGTGAACGCACGTCTGAAATAAAATGCTGGGGACATTAGATGTACTTTTAGTGAACGCACGTTTGAAATAAAATGCTGGGGACATTAGATGTACTTTTAGTGAACGCACGTCTGAAATAAAATGATGGGAACATTAGATGTACTTTTAGTGAACGCACGTCTGAAATAAAATGATGGGGACATTAGATGTACTTTTAGTGAACGCACGTCTGAAATAAAATGATGGGGACATTAGATGTACCGGCTGGTTTAAAGTAAACGTTTATAAAATTATTTTTTTTTGACAGGATCATTTATTTATTTCTGAAGCTTGGTGTGCAGGAAAACGTTTAGAGGACCCAACGGACTAAAAATAAAAGGGGGAGCGGGGGCGAACATGGATTTTTCGTAGATGTTTTGATTTTCAAAAGTGTAATTAACAATTATCATTTATTTTCAAAAATATTTGTATTTTAATGCTAAAAATCATCGTTCCGGGAGTGCACTTATCGCGGTTCTAGAACATCTTCCCAGTACATTCAAGCCTCCATTTTGTTTTCTTACAAGGAAGAAAAAAAAAATAAAAGTGAAAGAAAAAAAAAAGAAAAGATTTTTTTAATCCACTCCGAATTCTCGTCTATCTAAAACTGTTTGAACTGACTGCTGGGAATGTTAACGTCTGCTATTTGTATTCCGCAGTTCCCGCCACGGTGTCTCTTTACGGCCCGGGTTTGACCTCGCAGGTCAAGCCGCGGGCGACTGAGACAAGTTTATGTGGCGATGGTCAGGAATAAAAGATTACAACAACCACCCACACCCCTTTACTTTTAGTTAGTGTTTCTCAAACTTTTAACTGGGACGCCCCCAGGAAGAAAAAAAAACTACACTTGACACCCTTTTGTAAGCTAAGTAGTCTGGAGAGCGCCGTAACTCCCCCAGCGGGATTCAGGGGTGCAGCCCTTGCATCAAGCGTTTTCCTGCATTATCTCATCTCTCTCTCTCTCTCTCCCTCTCTCTCCCTCTCTCTCCCTCTCTCTCTCTCTCTCTCTCATTTGTCCCTTTGACTTTCGTTGTAGGGTTGCTGAGATAGCATAACCAAATCACTCTATTCTTTTCAGCGTTCTTAGCAGAATCTCAAGAGTGGTCAGTCCATTCTTTAACGTTGTCCAGCAAGTTGTTCTTCGGACAACTCTTTCCCCATGATCCCTTCACAGTAGGTCAAAGAATGACTTTTGAAAGTGAGTCATATGACTGAACCAGCTCAGCTTTCGTCTGTTCCTGTATTATACATTTCTTCTGGCGTCTAGAGATTCCTATTCATTGTAGTGCAGATCAGCTTTAGTCACATAATGAAGAGCTAGCACTGGCAATTTCTAAAATGCTAGGGTCATTCCTTGCACCTATATTCTTCCCCATAATGTTTGTGAAATGTTTGACATGTCGGATGTTCCTTCAGAGTTGAAAATAATTTACTTCCTAGTTCAAGCCCGGGACCATCGAAAGACAGTCCAGTGTGCAAACCGCACCACCAGGCAGCCACAGTGAGAAAACTTAGACCTCACTGACATGAGAAAGTTGAAAAGGAGAGATGTAATGAAATGTCATGTTGACAAAGACTTTTGAGCCGATATCGAAGCGTAAGCCTCTCGGAAATACAATGTAAAGATTTTTCTACAAAGATAAAAACGGCGTCTAATAATTGATTTTATTTTGTAAAAAATTGGTAGTAACACATTCTTTTCATTTGATTGCAATTCAAATTTGAATTACAGTGCAATTACAGCAGCACGATGAACGCCTTTCCGTTCAGGTTATAGATACCCCTACCGTGTAGAGGAACGCTATTTCAGACGCAGATGTTTCACACATAAGTAGTCTGTAGGATTATGAATATATTTAATTGGATTGTATCCAGACTGCGATTCTGTTTACAAATCATGTACATAAGGTTCAATAATCTATATTAAATGTGCTGTGCAAATGTACTATATTTATTGCATACTTTTTTAGGGATTTGTTCCTTATTATAAATTATAATTATAATTTCAAAAAATACAATAAATCATAGTAAATCATTGAAAATCTTAGTAAATCATTGAAAATCTTAGTAAATCATTGAAAATCATAGTAAATGATTGTAAATCATAGTAAATGATTGTAAATCATTGCAAATCAGAGTAGCATAAAAACTACTTTCCCTAAGAATGTAATTTAGATTTCAACTGAATAAACTTTCCACTCGACCAAATCGAATGTGCATATCTTTAATTAAGCGTAAGATCTTAGTTACATTTACAATTGTCCTTAGTACATATCTCATTAGGGATTTATTTAACAATGATCTACATAGCCGGAGGTTACGTCGTCCTGAGATACAACATAATCATGGAGATGTCGTTTTTGTTTTTTAGGATATTCCTTTGTATGCAATTATTTTGAGATAGATTATGATATTTGTAATAGACTTTAAAATGACATTCGCCTTGCGCTAATTAGTAGCCTGCTCATGTCTAAACGTGTTGTTCTATTCTTTAAAAGGAAAAATGATGCAAAGTAGGGTGAAGTGGCTAAAATAAAATTATTTAAAATTTTTCAAGTCCTACAAATCTCCCACCTACCAGAAAATGAACAGTATTTTTTTTTAAAAAAAGCTTATCTAAGGGGAAGAACTCCGCACTTCCAGCAATAGCTCTCAATTAAGGACAAGTTATTTCCCCTCTTCGGTATCAAAACAAAATGATTAATTACTAATGATCGAATGACAATTTTTTTTTATTTTTATTGATTCATTTTTTCTTAGTTACAATAAATAAATGTTTGAAGTTTCACCTTCATCCGAGGTTGGGTTTGGGAGAAATAACAAGTTCAATGTTTTTACAAGACGGACAGACAGAGTGACAGAGTGGGTTGATACTAGCGTTGTAGAATGTAAAGGAGAAGAAGTGAATGGAACTTGTATATTACCTTATCTGATAAGGCATCTTGTGTTTTTATATAACCCTTCTCCTGTAAGGAAGAATAATTCCGCCGGACCTTATTTCTGAGCGACAGGTGAAGGTCAGGTGTGGGACTGGTTGTCCGAGATGATTTGAGACGCCATTGGAAGCATTTAACTGAAGGTGGTGGAGTGCTATTTACATGACCACGTTTGGCAATGACAACTTTATGGAACCACTGAAATAATATTGTGAATATGATGAGGGGTATGAAGTGAAGAATATCACAGGAAAAAAATATTTATAATATTTTATGGATAACAAGTGTATAGTTCTGTTAGACTACAAAATAAAGTCAAATATGTTAACATACATTTTTGTAAAGAAATGATCATAGTTTCAATTGGTTTTTGGTGGGAGTGTGTGTAAAATTATGAGTGACCTCTTTCTAAGTGTAAAATTAAACCTGTCACAAAATACATTACTAGCAAAGTCAATGTGTGCTTCTATTTTTATCATACCTCCCCTCTCTCTTTCGCTCTCTTTATCTCTTACTCTCTCTTTCTGTCTCTCTTTCTCTTTATCTCTTTCTCTTTTTCTCTTTTTCTCTTTTTCTCTTTTTCTCTTTCTCTTTTTCTCTTTCTCTTTTTCTCTTTCTCTTTTTCTCTTTCTCTTTTTCTCTTTCTCTTTTTCTATTTCTCTTTTTCTATTTCTCTTTATCTCTTTCTCTCTTTTTTATCTCTTTATATCTTTATATCTTTATATCTTTATCTCCTTCTTTATCTTTATCTTTCTCTCCCAATCTTTCCTTTCTCTCTTCATCTCTGTCCCTCTCTATTTCGTCTCTCCCTTTTTCTCTTCGTCTCTCTCTTTTTATCTTTTTCTTTTTTCTCTCTCCTCATCTCTCTTTATCTTTATTTCTCTCACTCTATCTCCTTCTCCCTCAAAAATATACACATATAGATGCATTTTACTCTCCGACTCTCACACGCTCAGACTCCCTCGCTCACACACATTCATCCACACACATTCACCCACACACATTCACTCTCGCCCACACACCTTTCTTTTCCAGCTTGTTTCATTCATTAAGAGATCAGACTCTTGGTCGTGGAATCGATACCGCTTTAAAAAAAAAACAGAAGGTCAAAAACATCAACCGGGAATCATGCAAGCCGAAACAACTGGAATGTATTGAATACACCCCTTTCGAATGTCCCCGTCTACATAGCCAGTCTATTCTGACTGGAAACCTGCGACACCAGAATGATTTCTTTAACATCGACATGATAATCCTACCAACTTGAAGAATCGATATCAGCTAATTCATAGGAAGATAAGTGCATAAGTAGAAAAATAAGATCGATACGATTCCAAGTTGGAGTTCGCTGAGATTATGTTCTAGCTATCATAACATATTAGAAAGAAATGTCAACAGTTTAAAGCCAATATCTGATTGGTAGATCAAGAGTCATAACTCGTACATGCCTTCGCTACTTGGAATAAGTTGATTTATTTTTAGAATGTGTTCATATTTTATTTCACTTCCCAGGCTATTTTTAATTTCCCAGAAAGCACTTTGTTTGGAAGGCAAATGTAGATATTGTTTGTCTTATAATCTTATTTGTTTGTAATTTTTGCAGTAAATTATTTCCATTTCTTAGTTTTTGGATTTTTATGTAACTAATCTATGGTTACAAGGTGCAGCATGGTGCATTTGATGAATGTGAGCAATGACGTTTTAGAACAGGGGGTCTCAACCTGTGGGTCGCGACCCCCTTTGGGTCGATTGACGACCATTGAAAATATAGATTGTTTTGTCTATTCTTCTATTGCTGTATGTGTGGGGGGGAGGGGGTCGCGGCATAGTGGGGAATAGTAAAAAGGGGTCGCCGAGCATAAAAGGTTGAGAACCGCTGTCTTAGAAGGATAAGAGTGTAGATGACGTTGGCTATTGTTGATTAATTTCCTGTATACTTTTAAACCTAACCAGAATGTTGAATTTGTATGACTATGAATTTATTTGATACTTTCATTAACTTTCGTATATACATGACATACCGTAGTGTTATTTGTGTGTAAGTGAGTGTTTTTGATGTAACAATGAAGAAAGTCGGGCGGATGTTTCTGTTGTGTTGACTACAGAGTTTCTGATGAAACCACGAGGTGCTCTGTCGTAATTGAAGTCTATAAATAGTGCTGTGAAAGTTGAAGCGGGGAGACTAGCAAGAGATGTGAGACAGAAAAAATTTGTGCATTGATTTGAAAATATTTTGCTCAGAGGGAGGTTGATAGTGGACCTTGATAAATCAAATGAAACTGAAACGTTTTTGTAAGAAATTACATTTTATTGAGTTGAAATTTTAGGACCCTAATAACAGACAAAAAAAATGCCTAATTCTATCTCTATTTAAGTACGAAACTTTTTAACAAATCGGGTAAACCCGTTTTAATGGCTAAATTTATCGCTATTAAAGATACATTTGACAAATCGGGTAAACGGTACCTACTGGTTACTAATATTTGACACGAATGTATCGGCTTCAAGGGTAAACTACTATTATTTTCGTGGCGAAAGAAAAAAAAATGAAAGGAACTTTAGCCAATTTTGACATAGATCAAGATCTAAATCCAATCCACTAGATTAGTAATACCCAAACTAAGGCCATTATACGCCTAGTATTATAATATTCCAGATCTAGATTTAGAAGACGATGTGCAAATTGTTCCTCAACATTAATTTATTAAACTCTTGAATGAATGTGAATGTGGAAATACCCGAAGACATAGAGTCCGTTCAAGATAATTTAGTTCTCTAGCCAAATCAAATTTTATTTCCTTTTATACTTTAAAAATTAAAACGGTCAGACTTACACAGACTAAGAGTTTTCACAGTGTCGTCAACGAGCCAACAATCAAGTAACTCTATTCTCAATAGTTGAATTTCTAGAAAAAATCGTTAGATCCGTTTTTGAGATCAGTGTTCATCAACTGTCATATTTCTATAACAAAAATTTCAGAGCCTTTTTTGAGCTCCGTGTCTACCCAAGTTTTGTTAGCCCACCCATAACGTTTTAGTTTCCACGAAGGTATGAGGTGAATAGAGGTATTGTACAAAGAGAGAAGTTTGAAGTAGATATAAGGAAACTCTATTGGTCAAAATAAAACATGAAGTAGTTGAGGGTTTGTTCGCTGTTTCAGAAATAAAGAGATAACGCGTACATGACCATAATTTCTGGAGTCACTCAAACAGTTTTTCTTTTTACAAAGCTTATATCAAATCTCTCCGTCTGTCTGTCCGTATGTCTGTGTGGTACAAAACAAATTTGGTACACGTTTTTTCTCCACCTCCCATTCTCGGATCAAGTTAAAATTTTAGAAAATTTTTCATTTTTCCTAACAAAACACCAACGTATTTAAAAAATTAAACAAATAATTAAAGACATTAGTGGCAATTATTTAAAAAAAAAATTATATAGAAAAGGATACATAAATCTTGAAGTATTGAGATATATGGCTGTTAATGTGCAGTTCTTCTCCTTATATTTTGCTTGTTCTTCTTGCTCTCATCTCTCCAACATCTCTCTTAATTTGAAACTCTCTCTCTCTCTCTTTATTTTAGAGAACACACACTTATGTTCTCTTTCTCTCTCTCTCTTATTTATCTCTCTCCGACATTGTTCCAATTGTTCTTACTTCCTTAGCATATTCGCCTCACGTGGTTCTGAGACATTGACAATAAAAAAAAAGGTCTAAATAGCTTCTATTCATCAAGTAAGAAGACAAACACAAAAACCATTCATCCATTGTGCTTACACATTATTCACTTTCAAATGTCTATCTAAGGTTACAAATTATTTACAATCTAATCTATAACGTAGAACACTGTCATCTAACAATGGACAAAAAATAGAGAGAGGTAAATAAAGTCTGTTTCTTTATTTTCATGTAAGAACAAATTTTAATCTATATGAAAAATCTAATAAAACATAATAATGTGGACAAACAAAAATATAATTATACAAAAAAAAAACAAATATAATTTAGAAACAGGTAAAAGATAAATATAGCTTCACATGAAACATAAATACAATTAAAAGACATAAGTATAATTAGATTTAAAAATGCATGTGAAATATAAATACAAGAACTAGTGAAATATAAAATATACAAGATTAAGATTGTAAAAAAAAACAGTACCCTTTTCAGACCTCGGATCTATAGGGCAGATGATGTAAAGGTCATCTATTTATTTGGTCGACGGTTAATGAGGGTGTTAGCCAGCTCAATGACCATTAAGATTTGTAGAACAATGAAAACAAGGTTACAAAGACAGTTTGTGTTGTAACACTAACTCAAAATCGGCCCCCGAAGTGGTCCACCCAGGCATGTAAAAAGGCAGGTTTCAATATTTTCCGAAAGAATATCAAAATGAAATTCTATCAAAGGCTAATGACAGAGAAGAATGGAGAAAGAAGGTTGACAGATCCTGTGTGGGGCCCCAACGATCCAGCAGACCAAGGGATATGTGAAAGTGAAGGTAAAGCTAAATTTGAACCTTGCTTAACTGATGTCATATAATGATTATCTAACTGATCTAGGCCTAACTGTTTTGCAAATCAATCTCTTATTCAAAGTCTCAAGATGAAATAAAAATTCCGTAAAAAAAAAAATCCTTGTAAGTCTCTTGTTTCTAGTGTTGTATGTTGCAGTATATGTGATAATATGAAAAACTACTTATTTATTTTTGTTTTAAATTATGTTCCGTTTAAATGTATATTAAATAGATTTTTTGTCTTTAAATTTATTTTTTTTAAATGTAATAGTTAGTTTGACAGAACTTAACTAAGTTAGCAATACATCTGTAAAAGAAAATAATTCTTTTTTTACAAAAAAATCTAAAACTATTTGCATACATGTGTTAAAAATATGGTAAATAGTCATCTCCCTTACTAAATAGCCTCCAGTGTTTGTTACTATTAATAGTGAATAGTTGTAAAAAATTATGATTTTTATGAAAAAACTGCTTGAGTAGTTGATTTTAAAAATTAAATTTTTCGCTTTTAGAAAAAAAGAGTAGCCGTTGCATTAGAACTTTGAATGGACTAAAATATCATGATGTCGGATTTTCAATATCTTTTCTAGTTTACGAGATCTAAACGGGACGGAGAGCCGAACGGACGGACAGACAAACCACACAAAACTAATAGCGTCTTATCCCATTTCGGGGGCCGCTAATAAAAACTAATTTTATCGGTTTGCACACAGTTTCAAGATGACAATGAACAGTTCAAATAACTGCCCAGTCCAGTGATGCACAAACTACGGCCCGCGAGAAACATCCAACCCGTGTAGCAGTGAAAAACAAATGGCTAGTATGGGGATGGAATATCACGACTATCGCGTTATCAACTTATTATTATTATTATCATTTTTATTATTATAAACTAGCAACTTCTCTAACCAGCCATATTACTATCTGCGGAATTTTAGCTTATAAAGAATAATTACATTTCTCACTTGAGTTTTCTTCTTGTCTATTGACCACCTTCTACGTTCTAGCCATGAAGAAAGTGTGAGCCTAATGGAGGAATTGAAAACTAAAGAGTAATAACAATTGGCAAGTATGGAGATCTAACCCACGTCATTCGCGTTATTATAGCGACTCTCTATCAACCGATGTATCTTTAACACACTACCATATGCGAAATTTGGGCTTAAAATAATAATTCCTTTTTTTTTCCCCATGAGTTTCTTACGAACTTCGAAGCATTTATTTCAACAATACATTTGAAAAAAAATTAGGTAAATAGAAAAAAATATTTAAAAAATTTTTTAATGACAACATGCTATATTAAGGATCATCTTAGACGTACTTATAAAAGAAACGATGTAGATTTTATTTAAACTTTTATTTAAGTGCATAAATAGGTATGTATCTAATTACTTAGACACAGTTCATCCCTCGCGGTTCGGCGCATTGGGCGTAAAGCTCCCAGTGGCATTTTGCATCTTTTGAGAAAGTCTTTGCCCTTTGAAACTTCTAATGTTAGAGACCAATCCTTGATACATAGCTGCGGTCATAGGTCGGGCAACTGTAATCGCCAGACTCCCTGTTAGCGTTTTCCTCGTATCGGTCTCCATGTATTGGGTCTGTGTTTCTGACGGTCACAAGCTCATTAAGTGATCAACTAGCCATTCGGCAAAGAATTTCTTTGTGACCCAATCTCTGTAACTCCCAAAAATCCTTAAATCCGTCTGAACCACTTTGGCTGAGCCACTATGTCTTAGTCATATTGTCTTAGCTACATTGTCTTAGCCACATTGTCTGAGCCACATTGTCTGAGCCACATTGTCTGAGCCACATTGTCTGAGCCACATTGTCTGACTCACATTTTCTTAGCCACATTGGCTGAGCCCTTAACCTTATCTCCATGTTTTTTCTTTACATTCCAATCTTCAACATGTGTCCAGGTGAGTAAGGATTTGGTTTCAAAATGGCGGCCAAATGTCAACCCGTTAAAGATGTGACAGGTTTTGATCGAGGTATTGTAAGTGTGGTGCCTAGAGGCTTCGCCTCGCAACCTCCCCATTTGAGGGCATTATTGATTTGTTGTTTACTACTTAGTTCAGAACAAAGTGATTGTACTAGCAGTGCCTCCTTTGAAGACAATTTTATTATTCGTATTTTTGTTCTTTTATTTTCCTATCTGGTAGCGACCTGCGGAATTTTAACACGATCTCTTCTACTATAAATAGAATGAATACGTCATATAAAATTAATAGCAAACAAAAGTATTTTAGTTTCCTTGATATAAAACTGTATATATACTTATGTGTTGTTAGGGACAGTGACTAATTGTGCAAAGTTTCAACTTCATCTAAGACTGGGAAGTGGGAGAAATAGCGTGTACAAAATGTGTACCATACAGACGGAGTGAGTTAAAATCTTTGTAAAAATATTTCCAATTACACACATATATTATCGTTATTATAAATCTATTACAAATTAATTACACGATTTAATTCAAAATAATTGATATAATTACATTTAATATAGGCTTAGCTTTTTTTTAAAAAAGAATTTTAAGTAATCTTTTGCATGTTTTTATTTTATAAACAAATAATGCTTTTTGCATGTAGATAAGTATACACATTTTTAAAACAATATTCAATGGGCAGTGTTAAATGCTAATTATTTCCTGTGACGTACACTACATTTGTTTCACATCAACAGCTCATTAGACAAGTGAACAAATACAGCGACTGACCAAAGGGGAAGGACGTCTTTCAAAGGCCATGAATGAAAAATTGACCATTCATCAACATCCTTGTCCGCAGGTCAAATAATCAATTAGAAGATCATTTTCGTTAGGCCAGCATCACTCGGAACCGTTTCCTTATAACAATTAGTTCATGGGATTCTTATGAATAATACAGAATATTATGTCATAATAATAACATCAATGTCTTCTAACCAGACTATACATATAGTTCGTCCATCGTGATTCGATGATGACCATTTTTGTCATCCAGGGGGCTGAGGGCTTTGCACTGGAGTTTTGTTCCTCCTCGTGTGGCTGGTGAGGCCTATGTGAGCCCGGACAATACATACACAATGTCTATTTGATATAGAAAGCTTGACATTTTCCTTGTTGATAGATAGTAGCCTAGTACATACTTCCGTGGGTTTCTGCTGAAAATATCGGCACATGCCTTTTTTTACTTGTATTGCTGGTCAATCAGATGACTCATGTTAAGACACTTCTGAGTTAGTATGACAACATAAATCATGAATGCATCGTCGCCAATCCAGGAGCATATGTCAGTTGACAAATCGAGATCAGTTTTGAATGTTTACCACAAAGAACGAGGACCTCAAATTTCTGACCATACGTAAATCCCAAACTGTTTAGATTGTAATTTTCATTTTTTTCCAACTTTTATTGTGATTATATTAACATTTTATACACATTTTCTACACAATACAGAGGACAACAAAACAATGTGATGAAGACTTCTGAGGGCTTAGTCTCCTGATTGAATGTTTTACAATATCTGCTTCACCGGAGACAAAAGTTTTGCATTCATACTTGTTGGGGAAAGTTAGTTTTTTACAATAGCTCTATTCAACTCGTAACATCGTGGAAAATTTTTTCTGGTTGAAAACTTCTGGGTGGGCAAATCCTGGACACGGATCTCGAAAAAGGCTCAACGTTAAAGGTCAAATGTTAAAGGTTGCTGTATATATCATTGGGAAAAGAATTACTAGCTCGTTGACTGGGAAAACTCTAGTCTGACTTATAATTTTTAAAAAAGTTTTTTAAAAAATTAATTAATTTAAATTTGGCCTAAGAACGAGAAAATGTTTATCTAGAACGGACTATACACCTTCGAGTATTTCCGCATGTAGACATTATTCATTCAAGAGTTTAATTAATTCATGTTCAGGAACATTTTGCGCATCGTCTCTAAGTCTAGGTCTAAAGGTCTATTATTGGAATTTCATATTCTAGTAAATCTATTCGTTCGCTAAACCAGCATTCTTTCTTGTTGACGGCGGGATGAGTGTGGCGAAATAAAAAAAATATTTTTCATTATTTATCTTATATTATCTTATACTAGCCATATATTACCCGCGGCCCGCGGGTCCTAATTTGCGTATCACTGTCGATATAGTCACTGAGAGTGTTTTGGAAAGGATTAAGCGATATAATAATATAAAGCGAATGCGTGAATGTAAAAATAGCATGAATGAAGGTATCAAAATAGCTATCTTATCTTATCTTATATAATATAATATAATACAGACCTTACTAATTGTCCTAAATCCATTTTTTTTTCATAAAAACATTTGCTTGTTGGCCTAAATATATTTAGATCTAGATCTAGAGTCTAGATACTAGTATGAATGGGCCTTATTTTGTATGTTCATGTTTTAAAGTATAAAGTAGACCTATCAGCTTTGAATTAGATCTTGTGTTTTTTTTTGAGGATCTTAAGCTTGTTTTAGGGCTACTATACATAGTACCTTACGGCCGGTGCCAGTTAGTACCCAAGGAACATTTATGCCAAGTTTTATCAAGATTGGTCAAACGGTCTTTATTTCTATGCGAGACATACATACATACATACATACGCCTTACTTTCTGCTTTATAGTATACGTAATACAGACGTAATTTCCAAAAATAAAAAGAAGATAATTACGTCCTACGCGTCATGCATCTAGTCATGCATGTTAATGACTTAATTTCTGCCAAGTCACTGGTTTTCCTGGCTGGCTTGGGCAACCCATTCCATGCTTTAATAGCGCTTGGGAAGAAGGAGCATTTGTCCTTGCATACGGAACGAGGAATGCGCCTTTATCTATGTGTCTTTCTGATTATTTTATTAGATTTCGTTTTTGTATTTGAAGATTATAGTTCATTGTTTTATGTATAATTGCTACTTTACTCTTGAGTCTTCTATCCAGAAAGGCTTACTAAATTTATTGATTTTACTAAAGGTTTTACTTTAGTCAATTGTGAATATTCGTGTTATGAATCTCGCTGTTCTATTTTGTGTCTGTTTCAGTTTTTTTTTATGTTTTCTTGAGTTGAGGGGTCCCAAACAGAGGATGCATATTCTATTACTGGCCTAACCAAGGTTAAATAACATTTTAGTTTTATATTCTTATTTTGATTTATAGAAATTTCTTTTGGATTATCTAGAATTTAGATCTATCTACTCAATAGTAAGTAACAGAAAATATTCGCTATAATTTGTTCAATATTTTTTAATTGCTTTCTTTTATTAATTGCAATTAGCTTATGCAAGACACGAACAGGCACAAGCAAAGGAAAATAAATGTATTTGATATATAAACAAAACCTATTAGTCTATTTTTCGGTAAGCAACATTCTGAATTATTGATAATAGGTCCAGAGTTCATGGAAAAACAACGTCAAATTATATTTTGAATGCACGCATCTGACTTATATTACATTTTTGTTTCTTGCCAAAAGTTTATCGATTTTCGTCCATAAATGCTAAGAACCGAGTCAGAATAGACACACCTATAGTGGTTTGTGTAATTAAAGATCTAGGACTAGATTTGTTGGTCAATCGTTATGATACTACTTTAACCAACAAGACCATGACCCTTAGATACTCCTTGTTAATAGGCGTATCCGGTGTAATCTTGTTTTGCTGGTACACATGTGTAAAGACACGCACATTTTTGCTTGTGCCTGCACAATGACATACCACTTTTACTTTACCCAATTAATATTAGGAAATAAGGTACCTATTATAGATGGGTGGACTCTGGGGCGCCTTCAAAGTCCCGAAGTTCAAAATTCCAATCTTCACCGAAATTCGAACCCGAAGCACCTCGGTTTGGAAGCAAAGAGCTTTACCATTCAACCACCACGCTCGGTACCCTGTGCATTATTATTACTTTTAAAGACTGTCACCTATATAAAATAAGAATAGTATAAGAAGAAAAGTCTTAAAGTCCATCATAAGCGGGAGACGAATACAAAGTCTGATGGTCATGTAGCAGCAATGACATTGACCTTTGAGTTTACTGTTAATTCAATACTCCTGTCAATCTGAGCCTCCATAGTAAATCTCAATCTTTACAATGACTAGCTTAGCTATAGCTGTGGTTAATCAAACTATTATACTCGTAAATCTTCTGAATATATTGTTATATTATATATATTAATATATTGTTATTAATTTAAACGTGATCAATACATGTGTGATAAAAGTTTAGAAAACAATAATTGGATTGCTGATTAGACCAATCTATTATGACAAAATTAACAACATCATTTGCTACCATTATAATATATGTTTTTAAAGTATTATTTCTATACATACAAAAGAAAGCACCCCCTATATTAGAAAGATAGTTTGAAAGATAGATAGATAGATAGATAGATAGATAGATAGATAGATAGATAGATAGATAGATAGATAGATAGATGGTTCATCTCGAACACTTTTTCATATGACTGTGGAGCCCTATTTTGCAGAGACACTCCTGTCCATATATATTGCAAGTGTATAACATTCAATATCTATAATATAAAGCAGAAAGTAAGGCGTACGTATGAATGTATGTATGTATGTATGTATGTATGTATGTATGTATGTATGTATGTATGTATGTTTGTATGTATGTATGTATGTATGTATGTATGTTTGTATGTATGTATGTATGTAT